>NW_021909829.1:0-529 GCF_006229205.1 Suricata suricatta | reverse complement strand
CCCCCCCCCTCTCACACACACCCCTCCTATCTCTCCCCCAACTAACCTAATGCTGGATGACAGACCAACAAGCCCTACCACCAAGTGTCCTAGAACAGCTCACAAAACCACAGGCCATTTCTAAAAGAACGCAACCTCTGGTCCACATAGAATTCCCCTGCTTTTAAAAACTCATCTGTACACCTATTTATTGTCAGTGTAACTTGCATTTTATCAGCTCAGTATATTTTATAACAAACTGAATGATACTCTTTTTTATTGCTCTACCAAGGAAACTGATATTAATGATGAAATAATAGTTGACCCTTTACTAGAAGCACGCCATTTATTAGGAACTATGCTGGAGACGTCACATACATTACCCTGATTTTCACCCTGCAAGTCATATGAGGACCTATCCATTTTATAGATGCTCACAGAGATTAAGTTCCCTGACCTGGCTGGTCTGACTTCAAAGCCTATGCAATTCAAATTCCAAAAAAGTAAGAGCAATTTCCATTGACAACACTGGCTGATGATAGAACTGAGA
>NW_021909828.1:0-529 GCF_006229205.1 Suricata suricatta | reverse complement strand
GTAGAGCTATCAACCTCATTAAATTTAGTACTTTTATTTAATCTACTGTTTGTATTCTCATTCACATATGGATTTTGCTTGAAAATACATTAAGTCTAAAATTATATTCCCATCTGTGAATATGGTATGTTTCTTCAATTACTCTATGGTAAAGTTTGTAATTAAAAACTTAAATATTTATGTTTCTTTGTCAAATTTATCCCTTGCAATGTTATATTTCTGTTCCTATTTTGAATGGAAATTCACTCCACCTTCTCTCTCCTCCCCCCAGCGACTACTGTAGATTTTATTTGTAGTTATTAGCAGCTTGGACTTACTAAGACAAGCAATGTTGTCTCCCCACATGCTCCTCACTGTTTGGAGAAAATGTTTTTAATGATATTAAAGAGCTTTTGCAAAGGCCATTTATCATCATCCTTTCTTTTCACCACAAATTTTGTCAAGAACCTTTTCCAGATGGTTCTTTCCTCCTGCGAGAGCTAAATGTGGAAGTCCTCCCTCATAACCTAATTTACTTTTCTCAAACAGG
>NW_021909827.1:0-529 GCF_006229205.1 Suricata suricatta | reverse complement strand
CTATTCTATTCTCTGCTTTTCTGTGAGTCAGGAATTTGGGAGAAGCTTAATTGGGTGGTTCTGGCTTAGGGTCTCTCACGGAGTTGCAGCCACGATGTTAACTGGGGCTATACTCACATAGGCTTTCCTGGAAGAAGAAGATCTGCTTTCAACGTGGCTGGCAGTTGATACTGGCTGTTGGCGGAAGGACAGTTACTGTCCATGTATACTTCTCTGTAGGACTGCTTGGATGTTCTCCAACTTCCTCAAGATCAAGCAAACTGAAAGACCAAAACAGAGGCTGCGATGCCTTTTGTAAATTAGCCTTGTGTTCATACAGTCCAGTCATATTCAAAGCATGAGTAGACTTTACAAAAGCATGAATACCAAAGGGCAGGGGTCTTGTGGGTGGAGGTATGTTTAAGGCTGGCTAATATGTGTGTGCACATGTGTGTGTGTATGCATGTGTGTACACTTTTAAGTAAGAAAAAAGGGGAAATAAGAGATTTTAGAATCTACTTCTGGATTAGATGATAGCAGCCCAACTTTT
>NW_021909826.1:0-529 GCF_006229205.1 Suricata suricatta | reverse complement strand
AAAAAATCATCTGTTGTTTATTTATGTATATTACCTGAGAGATAAATTTCAGTAATCCTACTTTAAGAGGATTAGGGTTTTTTTTTTTTTTCTTGAGAAGCTGTAAGTGACAGTGGAAATACTGAAGGAAAGTAGTGAAGGGATTACAAGTCCAGGTGGTTACACTTATCATATCTAACTGCTGGTAAGTGAAGTTTTACTTGTAATTATTGCACTAATAATTGAGAGATTACTACTAGAACAACTTTACAAAGTTTTTGATTAAGGGTCAAGCCAGTAAAGAGGCTCATGACTACCTCACACCCTGACATGAAGTTTCCATTGCGTTGATACTATTTTTTTTCCTATCTGTAATATCAAGTCAGTGGCTAGCTGAACGTCAGTAATCTCTGCTTCACTCCTTCTATCCAGCGTGTAAAGACACAGTAAATCAAGGCCTCTAGGCTGGCACTGACTCCCCAATGCCACAAAATCCTTCTGAGATGAATTAGAACAACTACTATTGATGAGCTCAGTGCACTGTTTGCAC
>NW_021909825.1:0-529 GCF_006229205.1 Suricata suricatta | reverse complement strand
AAGAAGCCCTGTCAACACCTCGACGGTGGACACTTAGTCTCTAGAACTGTGAGGAAATAAATTATGTTTGAAGCCACTCGGTCTGCAGTATTTTGTGAGAACAGCCTTAGGAAAGTGAACACCAGCTAAGATATGCTGCAACTGGTGATGACTCATCTTGCTCTCATGGCAAGACGTGGGGACTATTAAGATACTGCCATACCTTAGGCCTTCTGAACACGACAGAACACTTGGGGAGTTCAAGATCCTGGTTTCAGAGGACAAAAACAGCTCTGATGATTCTTTGGTTTCCTTCTAGTAGGTGCAAAGTATTGTATTTTCAAGAAGGTAATTTCTCCTTTTATTTGAAAAAGTAATACCCTCCTTCCCAGGAACTACATGTCTCTCCCTTGAAGCTATTGGCCTTCTAGAAGGGGAATGCTTCCTCACTGCAACAAGACTCTTGGTCTCCGTGATTCTATGAAATTCTGCCAAGCCAGACACCACACATCATGTGAACACACCATCTAGGGAATAAGTACTGGTGACC
>NW_021909824.1:0-529 GCF_006229205.1 Suricata suricatta | reverse complement strand
GCACCGTCTATGGAAATTGTTTACCTGACTGAAAATGCAAAGATAATTGGCCATAAAATATTGATGGCAGATGGAAAGAGAAATCTAGAAGGAGAGGCAGCAGGTCTAAGTTGATAGTGGAAAGGATAGAGCTTGAGAGAGTGGAAGTGCATTAAGGGGGAAAGGAATGCATTGACAGCATTACCAAAGGCCACAAGGATAGTGTGTGTCCCAGGCAAATTATGCAGCATACTTTGACATCAAATTTTCCTCATTTGTAGAAATAGTGATTCCTACTTTCCAGTGTTGGTGTGGAGAGGGGAAAAAAAAGGTTGTGGAGCACCAAACAGAATCCGTGTTTACCTCAAAATTTTGCCTCCAGCCAGCCCTCTGTCTGAATGGAATCTATTTTTTCACTCTCTAATAAATCTTTGTCATGAAAACAAAGCAAAACAAAATGAAAAACCTTTTCTTGGCCCCTTTCCCCTACAGTTCCTGGGCCATTTCTTGGTCCCCTTTTTGCAGGAACTCTCCTTAAAACAATAGTCTG
>NW_021909823.1:0-529 GCF_006229205.1 Suricata suricatta | reverse complement strand
ACACACTGCACATTACAAATATTACCTATATATCTTCCTTCCATAAAACACAATCAATCCAACTCAACCACATTAAATATTGTAACTGACCAGAATTTTAGTGAAACGAATCATGTAATAAAAACCCTAATGTTAATGTAAAGAAGAAATTTAATTTTTAAATTATGTGTTAATCTCTTCTTATATTACTTTTTTTTTTAAATTTTATTTCTATTTTTTATTTATTTTTGAGAGACAGAGACATCACGAGCAGGGGAGGGTCAGAGAGAGAGGGGGACACAGAACCTGAAACAGGCCCCAGGCTCTGAGCTAGCTGTCAGCACAAAGCCTGACGCAGGGCTCGAACCCACGAAGATCATGACCTGAGCTGAAGCGGGATGCTTAACCGACTGAGCCACCCAGGTGCCCCAAGGGAATAGCATTTTTTTTCTTTTCTTTTTTTTTTCTTTTTTTCTTTTTTTTACTTTATTTTTAATTTTTTTTAGAATATAACACTATTTTTTAACATATGCAATTATTTTCCATCATT
>NW_021909822.1:0-1291 GCF_006229205.1 Suricata suricatta | reverse complement strand
CTCCTCAGTGGTATTCAGTTCAAAAACAATTCTTAGGCCAAAGTGGCATATTTGGGGGTAGCATATTCTGTTCACATTCAGTTTCATGTAAGTTATTGACAGTCTCTCTCCTGCTAGGCTGGAAGCAATCAGAAGGTAAGGACTGTGTCCGTCTTGCCTACCATCGTATTTCGAGAACCCAGCACAGCTCCTGGCCCATGTTTTTGACAACAAAACCCTGGGTGACTGATTCTGAGCTGCTTTGAGGCTCAATTTCCTTGTCTGTAAAGCAAAGATAATAATCTTGTCTTAGCATCACTGGCTCTCTCCCCTACATTGATGCAAAGGTTCCTGGGCGGGGAATGAGAACAAAACAATATAATCTCTTATTTTGAAAAACCAAATAGCATCAAGTGTAAAAACCTTTTCGTCATTTAAATGGTAGCCTGTCTTTACTTGAATGCTCCCAGGGAAACATGGAAAAAGCTACGATGGAAAGTGGATCAAGACACATAGCAGCCAAGTGCCCGTGAGAGTTTTCTCATTTTGTCTCACCTCCCCCTCTTCTGTGACACGTTTCGAAGGAGTTTGACATGTGGATGCACACCTCTCAGATTCCTTCTGGCAAGGAAATTGCACCAAGGTCGGGATGGCCACAGGGACAGCAAGTGCTGATTTCCCAAATGCTACATTCACAAAGATGAGACAAATCAGAAATCCATCTTTGCTTGGCTGCAAAATGGGGCTTTTGAAAAATGTGGCCCTGGGATCTCTCCCCTATGTTTTTATCAGAAGACTAATAGTGGCCAATCTATGGCTTAGTGGGAAAAAGTCTGTAAGGCTGGGGTCGGGGATCTTGAATTCCATCCAGAGCACAGTCTGCCTTGGCCTTGGGCAAGCAACACTTCTCCAGGGGCTCAGCTTCCTCCTTCGATCTTTTTATTTTTTTGAGAGAGAGAGTGAGCGTGTGCAGGTGGGGGAGGGGCAGAGAGCGAGGGAGAGAGAGGATCCCAAGTAGGCCCCACGTAGTGCAGAGCCCAGCGTGGGGCTCAAACTCACGAACTGTGAGATCATGCCCTGAGCTGAAATCAAGAGTCAGACGTTCAGCCTGCTGAGCCACCCAGGTGGCCCCTCTCCTTTGATATTAAAGTCTATAAGGCCCCTCTGGCCTCCAGCATTTTTAGAAAGGTAAAATCAGTACTAATTTGGATTAGTCAAACCCAGGTGCTTCTCCTTCAGGACATCTCTTCCCATTCCCAGGTGAGGCCGGCATCTCCCCAACCAAGTCAACAGGGCTAGCACCTGGGTTCAC
>NW_021909821.1:0-529 GCF_006229205.1 Suricata suricatta | reverse complement strand
AAAATTTTTTTTACATTTATTTATTTTTGAGAGACAGAACATAAAGAGGGGAGGGGCAGAGAGAGAAAGAGACACAGAATCCAAATCAGGCTTCATGCTCTGTCTGAGCTTGCAGTCAGCACAGAGCCCGACGTGGGGCTCGAACCCATGAGCCATGAATGAGATCATGACCTGACCTGAAGTTGGAGGCTCAACCGACTGAACCACCCAGGTGCCCCTAGACTGCATATTTTTTATAAATTCTGATGAGGGAGCCACTGAGAAAGCAAATAACTTTTTAAATGGTAAAACACAACCTATGAAAATAAAATATGCTAATGAATTTTACAAATCTAAAAAAGATGCCATCCTTATTGCTAAATAAGCGTATGAAATTTTCACATAATAATCATCATTGCATAATAATCATTTTTAATTATTACATGTTCCTAAATGTGATTCGCAATGCATGCACAGTGGGCAAAGCATGTTCTGTACACAGCTGATTAGTGGGAAATGCCCCTCAGCTGAGGAGCATCAAACCCACAAA
>NW_021909820.1:0-529 GCF_006229205.1 Suricata suricatta | reverse complement strand
CAGGTGATAAACAATAAATACAATCAAAAATAAATTTCTAGTAAGCTAGGATGTGCTGAGGGCTATGGAGGGGAACAGAGCAGGATAAAGGGGCTCAGAAGTGGTAGGTTGGGAAGTTATGGTTGATACAGTATTGTCAGAGTAGTTTGAGAAAATGATGTTTGAGCTGACTTGAAAATGAGTTAATCAGCTGCTGAAATTCAGTAAGAGGCAAAGAGCTTTCCGGACATATCATTCAAAGTTCAAAGGCCTGAGGCGAGCTACCCTAGCTTATCCTTTTGGGCTGAATAATAAGGGTGCATGCAGGGAGCCTGAGAGAATGAGGACAGCAGATACCAGACAAAGTCAGAGAAATAACAGTGGCGATAGAAATAAGAGAGGTCAGAGAATTAAAGTGAAGCAAAATCCACAGCCTTGTAGGTAGTAGGAGCAGGAGATACACAATTCTGCAATTGCCCAAAAACCTCACTTTTGGCCTTGTTCAGAGTGTATTTCCTTTCCCAAGAAACAAGTGCATTCATAAAATACC
>NW_021909819.1:0-529 GCF_006229205.1 Suricata suricatta | reverse complement strand
GCAGCTGGGGTGTGGAAAGCCAGGTGGACCCCAGGCTGAGACCCGGGCCATGTCTCAGCGGTGCCCCCGTGCCTGCCTGGCCTGCAGGTTCCCGTGTCCGACCAGCGCCCTCCCGTCAAAATGTAACATGGCCATGTGTGCAGACATGTAACAGACACATTAAAAAACAAGAGGTGAGCCCTTCGGGTTGTAGCTAAGTGATGAATCGCTAAATCCTACACCTGAAACCAATTTTACCATATACCTTGACTAGAATTTAAATAAAAACTTGAAGTCAAAAAATATATAATTGATTTTAAATTTAAAAAGGTTAAATTGGCTTTAATGATATACATGCAAAACATCATCATTTCCGGCGCCTGGGTGTCTCCGTCGGTTAAGCATCTCTTTTTTTAAAAAAAATTTTTATGTTTATTTATTTTTGAGAGAGAGACAGCGTGAGCAGGGGAGGGGCAGAGAGAGGGGGAGACACAGAATCGGAATCAAGCTCCAGGCTCTGAGCTGTCAGCACGGAGCCCAACACGGGGCT
>NW_021909818.1:0-529 GCF_006229205.1 Suricata suricatta | reverse complement strand
CTTCATCATGCTTTCTGCTCGATTCTTGAACTTTCAATACATTTTCTTCTTTTCATCCACTATCTTCAACAGATTGCTCCTGTTTTAGTTCACAAAGCCTTGGGTTCTCTCACTCAACTTACTAATTTGCTCTTTCTGTCTGAAGAGCAACATCAAATTCTTAACTGAATGAGGTAAGGAAGGCAAAGTACTTATTAAACAGAAAGGAACGACAAGATGTAAGCTATCGTTCTAACTGAGGTGGCGGATTCTGGCGTAACTGAAAAAGGCCTTCCTATGTCTGTGAGTCAGTTTATCACTTTGCCTGCTCTGCTAGGGGCTACCCAAGGGCTCCCAGGCCACAGCAAAATGAACTACCTAGTGTTAGCTCATCACATACTTTGGTGTTACCTTTAAAAAATATATTTGTTTAACTCACAAGCTGTGCATGAAAACATTCTGATTGTAAAACTATAGATAAATGCTGGGAGCCACACCAGCCCTGCTGGATGACACAGTCCCAGTAAGGAAATGGCAGACGTTGCACGGC
>NW_021909817.1:0-529 GCF_006229205.1 Suricata suricatta | reverse complement strand
ATGGACATTTTGGGTTGTTTCTAGTTTGGAGCTACTGTGAATAATGCTGCTATGTATATTCATATACAAGTTTTTGTGGGAACATAGGTTTTCATTGATCTTGGGTATATACTTAGAAGAGTAATTGCTTTGTCAAATGGTAATTCTATGATTGACTTTTTGAAGGGTGGCCAAAGTGTTTTCTGTAGTGACTGAACCAGTTTTCCTTCTCACCAGCAGTAAAGGAGAGTTCCAATTTCTCTATATCCTCAATAACACTTGTTATTATCTGACTTCTTTATTATAGCCATGCTCGTAGATATACGTGTATCTTACTGTGGATTTGATTTACATTTCCCTGATGGATAATTGTGGGGAGCTGCAAAGATTCAGCTGCTTGGCCATTTGCTAGCCGGATATGTCACTCCCTGAGGGGAGTTGCAAAAATAGGCAGGGGAGCGCCACTCCCTGTCAGGAGAAGCCAGAAGATCAAAGATCAACTGCCTGCAGGCAGGGTAGTGTCAGCCCCTCAGGCGCTGTGCTAAAACAC
>NW_021909816.1:0-529 GCF_006229205.1 Suricata suricatta | reverse complement strand
CTTCATGGCATTTGAATTTGATCCCCTCTTGCTCTGGCCTCTGGGACCCCAAATCCTACAACTTCTCCTAATGTCCTGGCCTCTCCTAACATCCTCATTTTTTTTTTCTGGAACCTTCCGCCTGTCCCTTGGCTGTCCCCCAAACCTCGTTTTAAGGAATTTATGGGAGCTCTAAGTTTACACCCAACTGTTCCTGATTCCCTGTTCTCTTCTTCTCTCGCTTGTACCTTCAAGTTTGGCGGGTTTTATTTCTGCTGGCCAAGTCATTCATTCTGCTGACCAACACGTGGTTAGTGTATTATTCGTCTTTGGTTCTGCTCAGAGTTTATTCTCTCTTCTTTCGGTAACTACCCTCAAGATCGCTTTTGGAAAACAAGGCTTCTGCCATCTGTGACCCGTGTGGATCAAGTGGGGTGTACCCCAGGTCCAGTTTGCGGAGGTGAACACAAGATCCTGGCTGACCCAAACAGATCTCTCCATTCCCCAGGCCACGGCTGGTATGAGGATCCACATGGCAGTAGTTTGTATT
>NW_021909815.1:0-529 GCF_006229205.1 Suricata suricatta | reverse complement strand
GAGTGAGAAAAAGCTGGGAAAATGGCTGATCTGTAGAGCATTCAGAACACACAGAACATTTGTTAGGTGTGTTGTCTAAGATGGGTGTGGTTTGTGCAAACAATTAGAATGGTAAAATCAAATTACAAATCACCTTAACAAATAGAATAACAGTGAAAAAGTTTGAAATATTGTGAAAACTGTATGTGACACAAAGACACAAGGTAAGCATTTGCTGTTGCAAAATGGCACAAATACATAGGGTTGGTGTGGGGTTCCCACAGACCTTCAATTTGTCAAAAATTGCAGTACCTGTAAAGTGCAATAAAGCAAAGTGCAGTAAAACAAGGTATGCTTAGACCTGCTGACTATTTGTAGGTCTTTGGGAAAATTCTAATCAGATTCTTTGCCCACTCTTTAATCAGATTTCTTTTGATACTAAGTGACTTGTATGATTTCTTCATATATTTGGGATATTGGTCCTTTATCAGATAAAATATTTGCAAATAGTCCTCCCATTTTGTGGATTGCCTTTCAATTTTGTGTGGTT
>NW_021909814.1:0-529 GCF_006229205.1 Suricata suricatta | reverse complement strand
GGCCCTTAAACATTCACAGGTGAGCTGCCAACTTTGAATAGTATTTAACACAGATTTTTACAGTGCCAGTTTATTTTTCAAGTTATTATAGTGCTCTCTCTGTCAAGTAGGGAATGCAGCTGTGTGGGCTGCCCAGTGAGAGAGCTGATACAGTTGAGAGATAGAGCATTAAATTGGTTTCAAGTTAGCATTTGTGTGAGAACCTCACCTTACAAGAATATGGAAGACTGATTAATGTAGAAAACATTATTTTAAAAAGGAGAGCTGACTGGTGATTGAATGAATGGTGCACACAGAATAACACACAATGATTGCCTAGTCATCACAGTGATGGAGCCAGATTTTTCTTGATATGGTTAGTGATGTTTGCCATCCTTTAACTTTTCTAGGATGGCTACCAGAGATTCTAGTTTTTGAAATTGCATTGACCCAAAAAGATCAATAACTGTTTTCTGATGTAATTTCCCCTTCCCCCTCCTCAACTTTCAAAGGCTCCCTTCTGCTTAGAGGTGAAAACCTCCATTTTGCA
>NW_021909813.1:0-529 GCF_006229205.1 Suricata suricatta | reverse complement strand
GTGGCTGTCCAGTTTTCTCAATACTATTTATTGGAAAGAAAGTCTTTTCCTCAATGTATATTTTTGCCTCCTTTGTCATAGATTAATTGACCGTATACACATGGTTTTATTTCTGGGCTGTCTATCCTGTTCCATTGATCTATGTGTCTATTTTTGTTCTGGTACCATACTGTTTTGATTACTATACCTTTGTAGTATACCTTGAAATCTGGGATTGGTTTTCTCCAGCTTTGTTCTTGTTTCTCAAGATTTCTTTGGCTATTTGGGGTCTTTTGTGGTTCCATAGAAATTTTAAGATTATTTGTTGTAATTCTGTGAAAAATGTTATTGGCATTTTGATAGAGATTGCATTGAATCTGTAGATTGCCTTGGGTAGTATGGACATTTTATGATATTCTTCTAATCCATGAGCACGGAATATCATTCCATTTGTGTCATCTTCAGTTTCTTTCATCAATGTTTTATAGTTTTAAGAGTATAGTTCTTTCACTTCCTTGGTTAAGTTTATTACTAGGAATTTTATTCTTTT
>NW_021909812.1:0-529 GCF_006229205.1 Suricata suricatta | reverse complement strand
ACCTCAAGGGTGTCATGCTAAGCGAAATAAGTCAGGCAGAGAAGGACAGATACCATATGTTTGCATTCATAGGTCTAACAGGAAAACAGGAGAAACCTAATGGAGGACCAGGGGGAAGGGAAAAAGGAAAGAGAGTTGGGGAGAGAGAGGGACGCAAAACTTGAGAGACTATTGAATACTGATAATGAACTGAGGGTTGAAGGGGAAGGGGGGGAGGGGAAAGAGATGGTGGTGATGGAAGAGGGCACTTGTGGGGAACAGCACTGGGTGTTATATGGAAACCAATTTGACAATAAACTATTTTTAAAAAATTAATTATTTAAAAAACAAAAATAAAAGTAAGCTTCTAGAAAACAGAACTGTATATGTTCTAAAGCTATTATTAAAATTAATGTTAAGCATTATGTTTATAATATTAAATATTATTAAGAGTAATAAATTGTGTAGTCTCTCACAATAAGAACAATAAGAATGGCTATTGTCTTCACTAATATTTCATATTGATCATTTCAAGCAGATAAATGTAAAA
>NW_021909811.1:0-1291 GCF_006229205.1 Suricata suricatta | reverse complement strand
CCAGCTATACTTTCACACACAGCCGACTTGCGACCAAACCGCTAGCCTCTGGAGATCCCTAGCCCGCCCTTCCTATCTGAGCATGTCCTCGGGTGGCTGGGGAATGGCTGTCACCAAGTGCCCGTTGAACAACTAAAGGTAGCTTTTGCACAAATGAAATATATGTTTTTTAATTCTCATATGAAGTTGATTTTATAGAGGTGGCACTGGTGATATTAAAAAACAATATGTGTTTTTTTAACCACAATTTAAAAAATGACTCATTTTTCTCATTCCTTCTGAAACAGGAATCGGGCACTTGTCCTTGCACTCAACTTAACCTTTCAACTCCCTAAAATGTTAATAATTAATTTTCCAACCCCGCTGTATGTGAAAAAAACAATTCATTCTTCAGGGAAGTGAGTCATGGGTAGTGGGGGCTATTCTAACAACAGAAGGTTGACAGTCTCCACGTACAAGCCAGTAACTAAGCAAGAGCCCTCAAATCAATAACAACTTTTACTCCTTCAACGGACTTCGTTACTCGACATGACCAAGACTTCTGGCTTGTGGCGGATGTTCATATGTTTTAAGATACACCAAACTCAGAGTCAATGAGGACAATTCTTTCTTCTCGGCAGCTCAATATGAATCTCTTAAATTGCAATCTTTTCAGGCAAAAATGTGCCAATCACACTTCTGTGCAGTGTTAACACCATTTTTAAAACTTTATTAAAGCGAAGACTGCTACAAATCCCCGAGGCAAACTTTTCACTTAGAAAACCCCTAAATGTTGCCAAATTTTTACTTACTGTCCAAACTAAGATGGAGCCCTGATAAAATAAATACAAAAGGTTTATCACTTGTTACAATGTAATGAAAATAAATGTCATGTTACAAATCTGGCTACAAGGTTAGACTAATAATAACAATTTCAAGGCAGATTTGTCTACTAGATCAAAGGACTGACTTTGGTGGGAGATAGCAATTCTGGGTTTTAAGTCATACATAACATCCCAGTGTGGGCCATTTTTCCTTAGAGAGACATTTCAGTAAAGACCTGATGCTTCATTCATCTTTGTACTGCTCACAGCAACGAGCACAGAGCCTTGTACATCTTAGGAATGCAATAAAATATTTGCTGAACATAGTTCCCAACAACCAACATTAATGGCTTCCTAAAGCAAGCGAATAGAATACAGGGAAAACAAAAGAACATGCCAACATATTTCTAATATACTTTTAACCTATCATTCACAACACAAATCTGAATAACGTTCCTAGGAACTTATTTCTTTTAAAAAATGTGCAC
>NW_021909810.1:0-529 GCF_006229205.1 Suricata suricatta | reverse complement strand
GTGTGAAATCCTGTGTAAATTGAGAAATGGGGAGTAGTGAATCCAAAATGATGCTTGAACCCCAGTAGAGACTCCAGTCTTTCTGATGCTGAGCAGTTTATTTGTAGAAATGGTCTGTGCCTGAAGGATGGGCATAGATATATCAAGGATCAAATGGGAAGGTGTCTTTAAATTAGAAAGTCCATCTCTAGAAGAAAGTAAAAATAAAGGTTGTAATTTCTCTCAAATTCAATGATATGCCTATTTTGTTTGGTTTCAAGAAGTTCTTAAACATTTATACAAATCTAAAAGAGGGGAGGGTCTCAAAATTTTTTATTAGAAAAGAACTAGGAAATGAAGCCAATAGTATTTTAATGAGCTGCTCTTTAAGAGATGCTCTCTAAGTATTTCCAAGGAGAGCTAAACTGTAAATCATAGTTTTTAGCTTGCAAAAATACATCGAATAGACTAAACAAAATGGTCTGTTTGATAATTTCTAGCAGAGTCTGAGATTTGAAAGCATTCATATTCTGTTTCAAATGTTTACATC
>NW_021909809.1:0-529 GCF_006229205.1 Suricata suricatta | reverse complement strand
GGGGCTTGAACCCACGAACGTGAGATCTGACCTGAGCCGAAGTCGGAGGCTTAACCGACGGAGCCACCCAGGCGCCCCTACTGCTTGCTGATTTTCGTACTAGTTATACCTAATAGAGGATAGTGTTGAAGTCTCCAACTATTATAGTGGATTTGTCTGTTTCTCTTGTTAGTTTTTATTTAATGTGTGTGTATGTGAGTATTTATTTTTTTTTTAGTGTGAGCAAGCAGGTGAGCATACCTACCCTCTCTAGCTGGGGAGGGGCAGAGGGAGAGGGAATTGCAAGCAATCTCCATGCCTAGCATGGAGCTGGATCTCAGGGATCATGTGATCATGACGTCAGCTGAAATCAAGAGTTGGATGCTGAACTGACTGAACCGCCAGGGTGCCCCTTAATGTGTTTTGTATCTCTATTGTTAGGTGCGTATACATTTAAGAGGTCATCTTTTCATGATGGCTTGACTCATTTACCATTATGTGATGTTCCTCTTCATCCTTGGTTATTATCTTTGTTCTGAAATCTACTTTG
>NW_021909808.1:0-529 GCF_006229205.1 Suricata suricatta | reverse complement strand
GGTTCATGAGCTCAAGCCCCACGTCAGGCTCTGCGTGGACAGCGCTGAGCCTGCTCAGGATACTCTGTCTCCCTCTCTGTCTGCCCTTCTTCTAACTTCCTCTATTTGGCCTCTCTCTCTCTCTTTCTCAAAATAAATTAAAAAAAAAACATTTAACAAAAGAAGACTCTGAAAGATGACCAAACCACTATTTTAATTCAAATTAATGTATGATATTGAATATATACTATGTCTCAAACACTTTTGCTCATGACTGGAGATTCATAGATGAATGATAATGGCTTGTAATGAAAGCCTCACCAAAAACCAAACACTGACACAAAGAAGTGGAGTTAGACAAGCATGAATATTACAAAACTCCATAGGTTCACAGGATGACAAATCAAATTTTAGCACTGAAACTTATACTTGGTTAATATGTGTTTTTTAACTTAAAAAATCATAATACATAAGACAATGAACATTTTCTATCACACAATTATGCAACACATCTGGGCATTAAAACATAAATGTACTTAAGACAGTGAGA
>NW_021909807.1:0-529 GCF_006229205.1 Suricata suricatta | reverse complement strand
AGCCCCGTGTTGGGCTCCGTGCTGACAGCTCAGAGCCTGGAGCTTGATTCCGATTCTGTGTCTCCCCCTCTCTCTGCCCCTCCCCTGCTCACGCTGTCTCTCTCTCAAAAATAAATAAACATAAAAATTTTTTTTAAAAAAAGAGATGCTTAACCGACAGAGTCACCCAGGCGCCGGAAATGATGATGTTTTGCATGTATATCATTAAAGCCAATTTAACCTTTTTAAATTTAAAATCAATTATATATTTTTTGACTTCAAGTTTTTATTTAAATTCTAGTCAAGGTATATGGTAAAATTGGTTTCAGGTGTAGGATTTAGCGATTCATCACTTAGCTACAACCCGAAGGGCTCACCTCTTGTTTTTTAATGTGTCTGTTACATGTCTGCACACATGGCCATGTTACATTTTGACGGGAGGGCGCTGGCCGGACACGGGAACCTGCAGGCCAGGCAGGCACGGGGGCACCGCTGAGACATGGCCCGGGTCTCAGCCTGGGGTCCACCTGGCTTTCCACACCCCAGCTGC
>NW_021909806.1:0-529 GCF_006229205.1 Suricata suricatta | reverse complement strand
TCTCTCTCTCAAAAATAAAATAAGACATTAAAAAATTTAAAAAAGGAAAAGAAAAATATAAATAATTGGGGTTAAGTTAAAATTCATGGGCAACTGCTAGAAAAGGTTGAAATGTACATATGTTTTTGAAACCAGTAAAGAAAAAGACAATGAAACAAAAGATATAAGGAGCACGAGGAAGATAAAATTTTAAGAATGCATAATAAATAGAAAAAAAAACAAATTAACGTAACAGAAATTGACTTAGAAAAAGACTTGTGTTTTGGACCAAGATAGAGTAACAGTGACTGAGTTTACCCTGTAACCTAAAACAGCCAAAACCATTGGATGATGTACGTGAAATGATGGCTTTCAAGACACTGAGCAACAGGCAACAAGGACAGTGTTCTCTCTGAGATACGGAAACTAAACAAGGTGAGTCCCACGACTGCCCCATATTATTGCCTCAAGAAAGTTTCCAGGCAGAAGCACAGGGAGGAGAAAATAACGCACAATCCAGAAAGCCCATGGCAGCTAGGGTTCCCAGACC
>NW_021909805.1:0-529 GCF_006229205.1 Suricata suricatta | reverse complement strand
AACCACACAAAATTGAAAGGCAATCCACAAAATGGGAGGACTATTTGCAAATATTTTATCTGATAAAGGACCAATATCCCAAATATATGAAGAAATCATACAAGTCACTTAGTATCAAAAGAAATCTGATTAAAGAGTGGGCAGAGAATCTGATTAGAATTTTCCCAAAGACCTACAAATAGTCAGCAGGTCTAAGCATACCTTGTTTTACTGCACTTTGCTTTATTGCACTTTACAGGTACTGCAATTTTTGACAAATTGAAGGTCTGTGGGAACCCCACACCAACCCTATGTATTTGTGCCATTTTGCAACAGCAAATGCTTACCTTGTGTCTTTGTGTCACATACAGTTTTCACAATATTTAAAACTTTTTCACTGTTATTCTATTTGTTAAGGTGATTTGTAATTTGATTTTACCATTCTAATTGTTTGCACAAACCACACCCATCTTAGACAACACACCTAACAAATGTTCTGTGTGTTCTGAATGCTCTACAGATCAGCCATTTTCCCAGCTTTTTCTCACTC
>NW_021909804.1:0-529 GCF_006229205.1 Suricata suricatta | reverse complement strand
ACACACACACACACACACACACACACAAAATAATAAAATTACAAATCACTCTCATTGACATGCCTCTTTACTCTGCTTTGTGTTTCCTTATCACTTTGTAATGTATTCTATTAATTTCCTACTTTTAAAATATTTTATGTCTCACTAAGTCAGACTGTACCTCTCTACAGTTCAGGATTTCGACCTTTTGTTCAGCATTGCTTTCCTAGGACCTAGAATAGAACCTAGAGTGTACTGGGTACATAATAAATATTTATTATAGACTATCGTTGCTCCAAAGGAACTTAGTCTAGCAGAGGATACCTAACACATGGATGTACAGAGACTCTTTGCCATAATTGCCATGGCAGTCAGTGGTACGTGTTGGTTGAACAGTTAGCACTGAAATGGATTTTGTAGAGTGAAAAGGACTTTTTTTTTTCCAGGCCAGGACTTCTAGTAGGGATTATACCTTTTTGAGACATAGTATTCCTGTCTTCTATAAATTCTTCATAGGTCAAATTATATTAAAAGGGTTACTTAATTTTTT
>NW_021909803.1:0-529 GCF_006229205.1 Suricata suricatta | reverse complement strand
GCAAAGTAGATGGACTTCAAGGTGTCATGCTAAGTGAAAGAAGTCAGGTAGAGGAGGACAGATACCATATATTTCCACTCATAGGTCTAACAGAACAGGAGAAACCTAATGGAGGATCATGGGAGGGGAAGAGGGAAAGAGAGTTGGGGAGAGAGAGGGACACAAAACTTGAGGGACTATTGACTACTGAAAACGAAATGAGGTTTGAAGGGAGTGGGGGAGGGGGGTGGGTGGTGTTGGTAATGGAGGAGGTCACTTGTGGGGAAGAGCAGTGGGTGTTATATGGAAACCAATCTGACAATAAACTATTAAAAATAAAATAAAATAAATTAAAGTAAAATAAAATAAAATAGAAAATAATAAAATGAAAATTGGAAGGAATAATACCATAAGTTGAAAAAAATATTTAGTATTACGTTATGTCTATGCCTTACACTTCCACTCAACAAAACAAATTATATGCTATCTAGGTTGTTTTGCATAAGCGATCTACGGCATTCAATTTGATCACTGATTCTCAGTATGCCTA
>NW_021909802.1:0-529 GCF_006229205.1 Suricata suricatta | reverse complement strand
GTGGAAACCTAGGGCCGCAGCCCCTGCCTGGGATTTGGCACGAGCCGTGGGGGTCCCGCAAAGACAGATGTGAAAGGACAAACCCGTTTGTCAACCCCCGTTCCCCGGAAGCCACCCCTGGGGAGGAGAGAAGGCAGCAGGGCCCAGTGATTGTGGGGCTGAGCCTCCCGCCCCAGCTCAGCCGGAGCCGTCTGTACTGGTTTTCTTGACTTGGGAGTCTGCAGAAAATGATCGGACCAGAGGGCTCTGATGCTGGGCAGGGACTGGGGACACGGTCTCCTCCCAGCTGAAGTCAAATGCCATCTACTGGCTGCCCTGAGGACCTGGCCCAGCATCTCCCTGAGGAAGCCTCAGAAACATCCCCAGAGTAGAAGCAACACTCGTCTCCTCGTGCAACAGGCTGAGGACATGTCACCCCCTGGATGGGGCTGTTGCCAAAAATGAACTCAAATCTTGCATAAGGAAATGATTGGATAAATCCAAATTGAAGGGCATTCTACAGAACAACAGGTCTGAGCTCCCCCAAAGC
>NW_021909801.1:0-529 GCF_006229205.1 Suricata suricatta | reverse complement strand
TGATGAACAGGTTTTAATCTCCTTGGTTAAATCTATACCCAGATGTTTTATATTTTTTGATGTGACTGTAGATAAGTTTAAAAATATTTGTTTTGATAGCTGATTATTTGTGTAGAGAAATGCAGTTGATGTTTGTATATTGATTTTGCATCCTGTAACTGCTGAATTTATTTATTAACTCTAACAATGTTTTTTTTTTATTAAGTCTTCAGGGTTTTCTATCTATAATATTATGTTATCTGCAATTAGTGACAGTTTTACTTCTTTTTTTCTAATTTGGATGCCTTTTATTTCTTTTTCTGTCTTATTTGCTATGGCTAGGACATCCAATACTATGTTGAATAATATTGGTAAGAGTGGAGATCTGTGTCTTTCTCCTAATTATAGAGGAAAAGTCTTCAACTTTTCAATGTTGAGTATTTTTTTTAATTTAAAAATTTTATTTATTTTTATTTTTTTTTACTTTATAAAGTTTCATATTTTTTTAACATATGCAATTATTTTCCATCATTTACAATACAGTAGTTGC
>NW_021909800.1:0-1291 GCF_006229205.1 Suricata suricatta | reverse complement strand
GTGAAATGCCCAGGACATAGGCCATTGCTCCCAGTTTACACTGGGAGGAGCTGAGCAAGAGAAAAATAAAAGTCCCTGATTCAAGGACCGACCAGTTAATGAAGAGAGAGGATGGTCCGTTGGCTGTGGGATCAGGCAGGTCTCAGTTCAAATCTGCTACTTACTCTTAATGTAATCTTGGGGAAGTTGCTGAAACTTTGAGATGCTCAGCTGCCTCATCTGTAAAATGAGAATCATTACAGTGTCTACTTCATAGGAAAGATAGGCGTCTCAAACATGATAACGTATGTAAAACGCCAAGACTGTAGGACAACCTCCCAGCTTCCTGGGCCTGTTCTAGGCATTTCATAAATACCGCACATCCTGACCTCCCACCTGAACCCACAGACGGCTGGCATCAGTTAGTTTTGGCATCTTTTTATCCCTAAATCCTATTCTGAGCCAACAGCTTTTAGATGATATTTGCATTAGATATGAACCAGCTTTGCATGTGTCATGCATAAGAAAAGAGCTTCCTCCAGCTTGAGGTTTGTTACTTAACATTAAATCATTCTTACAAGGAGCCAGTGGTATGTGCACTGGGAACTTTCATAGATGTGATGTGCAAACATTGAATAGCAAGTTATTAGGTCATTACCCATAATGATCATGTCTGCAGTACTCAAGAAATAAAGTAACCCACCATCCAAGGAGAAAGGTCGGTCTTGGATGCCTTGGGCTTTGCACTGAAGAGAAATGACTAATGCTCAAAGCAGAAGGTCTAGAAAAATGCTCTGTATCTAGCTACCTAGAATATCAGTTCAGTGTATAGTATTATTGGGAAATGTCCTGGTGACAATTTTAAAAAGCAGAAGGAGGAAATATTCATGGAGGAGGGTTAGAAAGGGGGCTAGTTCATCAGCTTTCTAGTAGTTCCAGTTTTAAAGTCATTATCCTTATATTATCTTCATGCCAAGAGAGCCATAAATCAGGAGCAGGGGATAAAACAAAGTGAAATGAAACAGGAACAAAGAAACTACACAATATGATTGAGGCTTTCCTAGAAAATTAAGATATTCAGGCTTTGCCTTTTTAAGTGGTAGCAACCATTTTCAGAAAAATGCGCATCCTGATTTTCAATACATTTTCTTCACACAGAGGCATAGAAACACACTCACATATATACAGTTTTTTCCCCCCAAGACTGGAAAGTTTGGAGTTTTTTCCCCCCTCAAGAAAAGGGACAGTGAATCATTGTCTAGAACGACCTTCAGAAAGTATATGAAACTGAAGCACCATCTGTATTTTTTTT
>NW_021909799.1:0-529 GCF_006229205.1 Suricata suricatta | reverse complement strand
CTTCATGGCATTTGAATTTGATCCCCTCTTGCTCTGGCCTCTGGGACCCCAAATCCTACAACTTCTCCTAATGTCCTGGCCTCTCCTAACATCCTCATTTTTTTTTTCTGGAACCTTCCGCCTGTCCCTTGGCTGTCCCCCAAACCTCGTTTTAAGGAATTTATGGGAGATCTAAGTTTACACCCAACTGTTCCTGATTCCCTGTTCTCTTCTTCTCTCGCTTGTACCTTCAAGTTTGGCGGGTTTTATTTCTGCTGGCCAAGTCATTCATTCTGCTGACCAACACGTGGTTAGTGTATTATTCGTCTTTGGTTCTGCTCAGAGTTTATTCTCTCTTCTTTCGGTAACTACCCTCAAGATCGCTTTTGGAAAACAAGGCTTCTGCCATCTGTGACCCGTGTGGATCAAGTGGGGTGTACCCCAGGTCCAGGTTGCGGAGGTGAACACAAGATCCTGGCTGACCCAAACAGATCTCTCCATTCCCCAGGCCACGGCTGGTATGAGGATCCACATGGCAGTAGTTTGTATT
>NW_021909798.1:0-529 GCF_006229205.1 Suricata suricatta | reverse complement strand
ATCAAGTGATGTTTTGTACATCTACTCTTGTTTGAAAGTTTTCAGCAATTAAAATACAGTCTTGAAAAGTTATTTTAGTTACCATGCCTTCCTTTCTTTTAGGCATTATGACTACTAATTTACTAGATTAATTAATATAATACAGTAGATTAAAACGGCACAGTATAAATTTTATGACTATAAAATTTCTGGTGTTTTAGAAAGTTGTTCTTGCTCTAAAATTCCTCATAAAATGTTGGCTTATATTTTTAGTTAAATTATTGGTTAGTAGTTTATTTTGTCAATTACCTTTTAAAACTGATAAAATTTATGTTACATAAAGCATTAAAGAAAATACTTTGTAGTTGTAATTATATGTGGACACTTACGTTGTGCATCTTTAAAAAATTTTTTTAATGTTTATTTTTTTGAGAGAGAGAGTGTGAGAGAGTGAGCGCCTGAGCATGGGAGGAGCAAAGAGAGAGGGAGACATAGAATCCGAAGCAGGCTCCAGGGTCTGGTCTGTCCGCACAGAGCCTGACATGGGGCT
>NW_021909797.1:0-529 GCF_006229205.1 Suricata suricatta | reverse complement strand
GTGGCTGTCCAGTTTTCTCAATACTATTTATTGGAAAGAAAGTCTTTTCCTCAATGTATATTTTTGCCTCCTTTGTCATAGATTAATTGATCGTATACACATGGTTTTATTTCTGGGCTGTCTATCCTGTTCCATTGATCTATGTGTCTATTTTTGTTCCGGTACCATACTGTTTTGATTACTATACCTTTGTAGTATACCTTGAAATCTGGGATTGGTTTTCTCCAGCTTTGTTCTTGTTTCTCAAGATTTCTTTGGCTATTTGGGGTCTTTTGTGGTTCCATAGAAATTTTAAGATTATTTGTTGTAATTCTGTGAAAAATGTTATTGGCATTTTGATAGAGATTGCATTGAATCTGTAGGTTGCCTTGGGTAGTATGGACATTTTATGATATTCTTCTAACCCATGAGCACGGAATATCATTCCATTTGTGTCATCTTCAGTTTCTTTCATCAATGTTTTATAGTTTTAAGAGTATAGTTCTTTCACTTCCTTGGTTAAGTTTATTACTAGGAATTTTATTCTTTT
>NW_021909796.1:0-529 GCF_006229205.1 Suricata suricatta | reverse complement strand
CTTGCAATTTATATCTGAGAAGGGTTAATATCCAAAATATATAAAGTACTCCTACAGGTCAATAGCAAAAATCATGTAATCCAATTAAAATGGGCAAAGGGCCTAATCAACATTTTTTTCAAGAAAGATATATCAATGGCCAATAGGTACACAAAAGGTACTCAATTTCACTAATTAGGAAAATGAAAATCAAAATCACAGTAAGATGTCACTTCACACCTGTTAGAAAGGCTGTTTTCAAGAATGCAAGAGGATGGTAACAAATGTTGGCAAGGCTGTGAAGAAAAGGGAACCCTTGTGCACTGCTGATGGGAAAGTAAATTGGCACATCCGTTAAGAAAACAGTATGGAGTCTTCCAAAAACATAAAAATAGAACTACTATATAATTTAGCGATCCCATTTCTGGGTGCACACCCACCAAAAAATACAGGACAGCAAACAGATGTCTGCATTTCCATGATCATTGAGCATTATTCACAGTAGCCAAGATATGCAAACAACCTAAATGTCCCTCGATGGGGAATATAT
>NW_021909795.1:0-529 GCF_006229205.1 Suricata suricatta | reverse complement strand
GGGGCTTGAACCCACGAACGTGAGATCTGACCTGAGCCGAAGTCGGAGGCTTAACCGACGGAGCCACCCAGGCGCCCCTACTGCTTGCTGATTTTCGTACTAGTTATACCTAATAGAGGATAGTATTGAAGTCTCCAACTATTATAGTGGATTTGTCTGTTTCTCTTGTTAGTTTTTATTTAATGTGTGTGTATGTGAGTATTTATTTTTTTTTTAGTGTGAGCAAGCAGGTGAGCATACCTACCCTCTCTAGCTGGGGAGGGGCAGAGGGAGAGGGAATTGCAAGCAATCTCCATGCCTAGCATGGAGCTGGATCTCAGGGATCATGTGATCATGACGTCAGCTGAAATCAAGAGTTGGATGCTGAACTGACTGAACCGCCAGGGTGCCCCTTAATGTGTTTTGTATCTCTATTGTTAGGTGCATGTACATTTAAGAGGTCATCTTTTCATGATGGCTTGACTCATTTACCATTATGTGATGTTCCTCTTCATCCTTGGTTATTATCTTTGTTCTGAAATCTACTTTG
>NW_021909794.1:0-529 GCF_006229205.1 Suricata suricatta | reverse complement strand
TGGAAAATGTAGCCTAGCTCCCCTTAGAGTACATTCTCTTATTGCAACAAATCCCTTCTAGTCTTTGCTACCATGGCTTCAGACAGGCTCTAAGCCATTGATTGCTGAGAAAAGTCACCCCAAGAGTGGTTGAATCTAACTATCTTTCAAGTACTCTTTTCTTGTCTTTAAAATGTGTGTGTTCAGTCTCCACCTCCCCTGTCCCAAACCAATTATATCAGAACTGCTGAGAGGAGACTAGGCATTGGAATCATAATCCCGGTGGCAGGACTTAGCAGGGGAGGATGAAAGACACCCTTCTGGACCCCACCTAAACGGTTCTCTCTCCCAGCAGACTCTGGATTCCCAGCAGAGGAGGGAATCTCAGGCAGGGGAGGCTGAGCCAATTGTTTTAGCTGTGGGGACCTGACATTCTGCCTTTTGATTCCTAGGATAATGGAAATGTCCCTCCTTCCTTCTCCTTCCTCCTAGGTTCTTGGAGAAAGGAGCAGGAGCTAGAAAGAGAGATCAGAGGAGTGTATGCAAGTTT
>NW_021909793.1:0-529 GCF_006229205.1 Suricata suricatta | reverse complement strand
AAAAACGGAACAAAATCCCAGGGTTTGACAGACCAACCAATTCCTAAAAATATGAAAAACAAGTATTCCTCGCATTGTATCCTGCAAAGAACATCTAATTAGTCTTTCGTCATTAATTTCAACATAGGCTCAGACTTTTTGCTGATATCATAAATTAACTTAATTTAGCTTAATGAAAGTATTTAATTCTTTCTAAAAATTTTTTAATGTTTATTTTTGAGAGAGAGAGCAAGCGAGCAAGTATGCATGAGTGGGGGAGGGGCAGAGAGAGAGGGAGACACAGAATCCGAAGCAGCTCCAGGCTCCGAGCTGTCCGCACAGAGCCCGACGCGGGGCTTCAGCCCACAAACCGTGAGATCATGGCCTGAGCTGAAGTCGGACGCTCAACAGACTGAGCCCCCCCGGGGCCCCTGAAGGTGTTTAATTCTTAAAGGGCTTGTATCTGTCTCCAATCAGTAGAAAATAAATATAATTTTCTTAAAGGATTTGATATTTGCAATGATTTCTCAGTGATAAGAGATTTAAAAAA
>NW_021909792.1:0-529 GCF_006229205.1 Suricata suricatta | reverse complement strand
AGGGTCTGGAGAGTGAGTTAAATCACCAATGGCTAATGAGTTTATCAATTTTGCCTATGGAATGAGGACTCCACGAAAACCCAAAAGGACAGCTTCTGGGAGCTTCTGGTTTGGTTGATAAACACGTGGAGACTCAGGGGAGAGTGGCCTGCTTGGAGGGAACATTGGAAGCTTCTTGCCCTTTTCCCATATGCATCTCTTCCATCTGGCTATTCCTGAGTTATATCCTCTGATAATCAACTGGTAATCCAGTAAGTTAAATGCTTCCCTGAGCTCTGTGAGCTGCACTAGTAATTTAATTAAACCTGAGGAGAGGGTCCTTGGAACTTCCCCTGTATAGCCAACCAGCCAGAAGCACAGGTGACAACTTAGCCTTGCAATTGGCATCTGAAGTTGGGGAGGGGGCAGTCTTGTTTTACTGAGCCCTTACCCTGTGGGGTCTGATACTATTTCCAGGTAGACGGTGCCAGAATTGAATTGAATTTTCGGACACCCAGCTGGTGTCGGAGATTGCTTGGTGTTGTGAGGG
>NW_021909791.1:0-529 GCF_006229205.1 Suricata suricatta | reverse complement strand
TTTGTGGGTTTGATGCTCCTCAGCTGAGGGGCATTTCCCACTAATCAGCTGTGTACAGAACATGCTTTGCCCACTGTGCATGCATTGCGAATCACATTTAGGAACATGTAATAATTAAAAATTATTATTATGCAATGATGATTATTATGTGAAAATTTCATACGCTTATTTAGCAATAAGGATGGCATCTTTTTTAGATTTGTAAAATTCATTAGCATATTTTATTTTCATAGGTTGTGTTTTACCATTTAAAAAGTTATTTGCTTTCTCAGTGGCTCCCTCATCAGAATTTATAAAAAATATGCAGTCTAGGGGCACCTGGGTGGTTCAGTCGGTTGAGCCTCCAACTTCAGGTCAGGTCATGATCTCATTCATGGCTCATGGGTTCGAGCCCCACGTCAGGCTCTGTGCTGACTGCAAGCTCAGACAGAGCATGAAGCCTGCTTTGGATTCTGTGTCTCTTTCTCTCTCTGCCCCTCCCCTCTTTATGTTCTGTCTCTCAAAAATAAATAAATGTAAAAAAAATTTT
>NW_021909790.1:0-529 GCF_006229205.1 Suricata suricatta | reverse complement strand
GTGTGAAATCCTGTGTAAATTGAGAAATGGGGAGTAGTGAATCCAAAATGATGCTTGAACCCCAGTAGAGACTCCAGTCTTTCTGATGCTGAGCAGTTTATTTGTAGAAATGGTCTGTGCCTGAAGGATGGGCATAGATATATCAAGGATCAAATGGGAAGGTATCTTTAAATTAGAAAGTCCATCTCTAGAAGAAAGTAAAAATAAAGGTTGTAATTTCTCTCAAATTCAATGATATGCCTATTTTGTTTGGTTTCAAGAAGTTCTTAAACATTTATACAAATCTAAAAGAGGGGAGGGTCTCAAAATTTTTTATTAGAAAAGAACTAGGAAATGAAGCCAATAGTATTTTAATGAGCTGCTCTTTAAGAGATGCTTTCTAAGTATTTCCAAGGAGAGCTAAACTGTAAATCATAGTTTTTAGCTTGCAAAAATACATCGAATAGACTAAACAAAATGGTCTGTTTGATAATTTCTAGCAGAGTCTGAGATTTGAAAGCATTCATATTCTGTTTCAAATGTTTACATC
>NW_021909789.1:0-1291 GCF_006229205.1 Suricata suricatta | reverse complement strand
GGGGCTCCTGGGCGGCTCAGTCAGTTAAGCGTCTGACTTCGGCTCAGGTCATGATCTCATGGGTGCGTGAGCCCGAGCCCCCCTCCAGCTCTGCACTGACGTCTGGAGCCAGCTTGGGGTTCTCCCATTCTGTGCCCCTCCCTGCTCTCTCTATTTCTCTCTCTCAAAAATAAATAAATAAACCTTAAAAAAAACACACCCTGAGTTTTCATTTGAATGGATGACTTCAGGCAGAGGAGGATTCACCACCCCCAGACGAAGGAGCCTGTGGTCAGTCTTGCAGGCAGGGCCTGAGTGAGTTCTCAATCCGAGCTGGTGTGTGTAGGGAAGGAAGCGTGGTCACCAGGGCCCCAGGCCCAGCGACACGGGGCTTCAGGCAGCGAGCTTTTGCTCGTCCATCCCTGCACTCCATCTGTGTGCCTGCATTTCCCACGGTGTCCTGTGCGTGTCTTTATTACCTATGGATTGTGAGTTCCCTGGGGTATGGTTCCTGTTTGCTTCCAGCTCCTCAGCTTCTACAACAAATACACACGTAACCCTGTAATTTCCATTTTGAGCGAGTTCACAGTTTCTAGAGCATCGCTAAAAACAGATAGAAACCGTACCAAAACATTGACGAGATTTCCCACCAGATGCCTGTGGCACAATGGGAAATACATTCTGTCGCATAAGGCACACGTGTGCACACACAACACACACACACAGAGACACATACATGCAATATGCAGGCACACACGCGGTGTGGAGCCCTGTGGGAAATCCCTCGACCACCCCCCAGAGCTTTCAAGGATTAAGGCAAAATGACCTTCCTGCCAAACTGTGTGTGTTTGGTCAGGCACCTTGACACCCACAGGGCATGGGGACCACGAGGCTGGCCTCCCTGCCTCTCGGCCGGAGGTCCACTTCCTGAATGACGGCCTCCATGCTGGCCATCCACACTCCGTGCACCCACCCCTGCCCTGCTGGGCGAGCACACATGCCCTCCCCCCGCCCTCTCCCCATCCCTCCCAGGGGCCTCCATCTTTCCTTCCGCATTCCGCCCCCTTTTCCGGAAAGACTTCCCTCCTTCTTCGTCCCGCCATTGTGCTCGGTGCGCTGGCCTCCGAATCTTGATTACTTGTCTCTCTTTCTCATCAGACACAATTATCTTTGAAAACAGAGGCTGTGGCTTGTTTGACTTTGTGTCACCAGCACTTATTTTAGTTCCTAGCAGCAATATTTGTAGAATTAATGAATTATTTATGAGTGAATAAAACCAAGTAATAAATTTGACTTAGAAATTCTTGCTCCT
>NW_021909788.1:0-529 GCF_006229205.1 Suricata suricatta | reverse complement strand
GGCCCTTAAACATTCACAGGTGAGCTGCCAACTTTGAATAGTATTTAACACAGATTTTTACAGTGCCAGTTTATTTTTCAAGTTATTATAGTGCTCTCTCTGTCAAGTAGGGAATGTAGCTGTGTGGGCTGCCCAGTGAGAGAGCTGATACAGTTGAGAGATAGAGCATTAAATTGGTTTCAAGTTAGCATTTGTGTGAGAACCTCACCTTACAAGAATATGGAAGACTGATTAATGTAGAAAACATTATTTTAAAAAGGAGAGCTGACTGGTGATTGAATGAATGGTGCACACAGAATAACACACAATGATTGCCTAGTCATCACAGTGATGGAGCCAGATTTTTCTTGATATGGTTAGTGATGTTTGCCATCCTTTAACTTTTCTAGGATGGCTACCAGAGATTCTAGTTTTTGAAATTGCATTGATCCAAAAAGATCAATAACTGTTTTCTGATGTAATTTCCCCTTCCCCCTCCTCAACTTTCAAAGGCTCCCTTCTGCTTAGAGGTGAAAACCTCCATTTTGCA
>NW_021909787.1:0-529 GCF_006229205.1 Suricata suricatta | reverse complement strand
AGACAGAGAGAATCCCAAGGATGCTCCGCACTATCAGCATGAAGCCCAATGTGGGGTTCGAACTCACAAACCCTGAGATCATGACCTGAGCCAAAGTCAGATGTTCAACCGACTGAGCCACCCAGGCGCCCCGAGATGGTACATCTACTGCACTTAACAGAATGTCTTCACACGGCAAGGACATGCTAGTTGTTACCTATTGTTGTTATTACCCATAATCACTCAACTCACCCGCTTCATGCCCTGATGAGGAGCTTTCTCCGAGCTGCACACCCAGCAAAGTGGCTGCATAAAGGGTTGTGAAGAAGAGAGTTACGGATGCTACAGTCTCTCCTTCCGCACAGATCTCTCAGACGATGACTTCCGCCCACCCACCTTCTATCTTGCATGCATCCTGTTCTGTTTTTGATCCTCTCCACCTGATGAAGACATTGAAACCACCTTTAGTGTGCCCTGTGATATGGTATACCATGCCTTTACGCATATAGTTAACCCTTCGCTACATCAGTCCGGATGGACACTCATGTAC
>NW_021909786.1:0-529 GCF_006229205.1 Suricata suricatta | reverse complement strand
GTAGATGGAACCAGGACAGATAGACAGAAAGACAAGGCCAGAGATACTTAATTTCCCTACATCATGGCCTCAGTTGTTCATGTAATAATAACTCCTACTCCACTCACACACTCATACACACTGGGCAGCTTTGGTTTGCTTGTTTTACCTCAGTTACTGCTCTGCCCCACTGGCTATATGCTGTTTGTATATTTACTTATAAATTTGAATATAGTTCCATGTTTATTAATCTTTTAACAATTTAATAAATATGGGACACATAAGAGGGAGATAATTTAATCAGGTTTCATTTCACCATCTTGAAACAAGTATGCTCTTTCCATAATCAATAAATACATTTGTGATTAATGAATATAAAAAGGAACAATCTCTACTTATCGCCTTTTACAGATTTCTCTGTAGAAAGTGAAGATCTATTTCCATTGTTCACTTTTACTCTTTATAGGTTGATTATTTTCCTGTGGGACCCCACAAAAACATGAAAATGAACTCCCCTGGTAGCCCTCCAGCTGAGCAGCACACAATACCC
>NW_021909785.1:0-529 GCF_006229205.1 Suricata suricatta | reverse complement strand
ATTGAACTTTATAAAAACTTTTTAAAAGCTATTGGTCCTCGAAAGACTTCACTAAGAAAATGCAGTATAAGCTACAGAATGGGAAAAATAATATATGTATCTCATTTAAATAAAATATATATTAAACAATAAAAGAAACTTTATAACTCATAAGATAATAAGATAGCTTACTTAACCAAAAACATTTGAACAGAGGATGTACTAACATCAAATAAGTACATAAAAAATGCTCCATATTATTAATCATTATTGAATTGCAAATTAATCTCCATGAGATATCACTACACAATCATTAGAATAACTAATATTAGAAAGTATACACCTGTGTTAGAATCTATACTTTCGATTTGCAGATATTTTAGGAGAAATAAAGCTGATGTTCAAAAAGAATTATATATTCGTGTTAATAATAAATTTATTTGGTTTAGTAAAATTAAAAATAATTCAAATAAACATTCATAGATGTAGGGATAAACCAATGAGGTATAGTTTGCATAGCATACTATTCAGCAATAAAAATGAATACTAA
>NW_021909784.1:0-529 GCF_006229205.1 Suricata suricatta | reverse complement strand
TGGTCCTGGTTTTGATAGTGAAAGGACGATGCATTTTCAGAAGTGTCAAGGCACTGGGCAAAAGGTGCTCTGACCACACTGAAGTCTGTGGAATACGTAGTAAGACAATGGGACCAATGATACAAGCTGGTGATGCCCTAGGGCCACCTGGGATGGAAGCTGTCCCCTCCCATTACAAACCTTGTGCTTATCGGCAATAAATACAAACCACGGTAGGCTGTCACTTCAGGACACTGTTGACTTTCTGGAAAAGGCTCAGAAGAGCCAGCCTCCTAAGCTTTCCCAAGTGACTGGTGGCACACCCATGTTAAGAGCATCAGCAAAAGGTGGAGAACAACATCAGAGGAAAATGAGGGCTGATTTGAATGTGATCACTCACGTTCCGGAAAGTCCAGAACTGCTTGCCCAAGAAATTGTTAGATGGAAGCAGTGACTCTGGGAAAAGGAGCAGGAGGAAGCAAGGCTGGGAGCAGACCTTGAAAGCTAAAGTTAGCCAGTTAACATCAATGACTGACAACCTGCTGAAGAC
>NW_021909783.1:0-529 GCF_006229205.1 Suricata suricatta | reverse complement strand
CTATTCTATTCTCTGCTTTTCTGTGAGTCAGGAATTTGGGAGAAGCTTAATTGGGTGGTTCTGGCTTAGGGTCTCTCACGGAGTTGCAGCCACGATGTTAACTGGGGCTATACTCACATAGGCTTTCCTGAAAGAAGAAGATCTGCTTTCAACGTGGCTGGCAGTTGATACTGGCTGTTGGCGGAAGGACAGTTACTGTCCATGTATACTTCTCTGTAGGACTGCTTGGATGTTCTCCAACTTCCTCAAGATCAAGCAAACTGAAAGACCAAAACAGAGGCTGCGATGCCTTTTGTAAATTAGCCTTGTGTTCATACAGTCCAGTCATATTCAAAGCATGAGTAGACATTACAAAAGCATGAATACCAAAGGGCCGGGGTCTTGTGGGTGGAGGTATGTTTAAGGCTGGCTAATATGTGTGTGCACATGTGTGTGTGTATGCATGTGTGTACACTTTTAAGTAAGAAAAAAGGGGAAATAAGAGATTTTAGAATCTACTTCTGGATTAGATGATAGCAGCCCAACTTTT
>NW_021909782.1:0-529 GCF_006229205.1 Suricata suricatta | reverse complement strand
GTAGAGCTATCAACCTCATTAAATTTAGTACTTTTATTTAATCTACTGTTTGTATTCTCATTCACATATGGATTTTGCTTGAAAATACATTAAGTCCAAAATTATATTCCCATCTGTGAATATGGTATGTTTCTTCAATTGCTCTATGGTAAAGTTTGTAATTAAAAACTTAAGTATTTATGTTTCTTTGTCAAATTTATCCCTTGCAATGTTATATTTCTGTTCCTATTTTGAATGGAAATTCACTCCACCTTCTCTCTCCTCCCCCCAGCGACTACTGTAGATTTTATTTGTAGTTATTAGCAGCTTGGACTTACTAAGACAAGCAATGTTGTCTCCCCACATGCTCCTCACTGTTTGGAGAAAATGTTTTTAATGATATTAAAGAGCTTTTGCAAAGGCCATTTATCATCATCCTTTCTTTTCACCACAAATTTTGTCAAAAACCTTTTCCAGATGGTTCTTTCCTCCTGCGAGAGCTAAATGTGGAAGTCCTCCCTCATAACCTAATTTACTTTTCTCAAACAGG
>NW_021909781.1:0-529 GCF_006229205.1 Suricata suricatta | reverse complement strand
AGCAAATATTGTACTTAATGCAGAAATATTGAAAACTCCCTTTGCAGTAGTGAAAAAATAAAAATGCCCATTGCTAGTACTATATATATAATATTTTATTGGAAGTTCTAGTGAGTGCAGTAAGTCAATAAGAAGAAATAATAATGTACGAGTTGGAAAATAATTATTAATTATGAATATATATTTTACATACATAATGAAGCAGAATACACAGATAAAATAATAGAATTAATAAGGGATCTTTAGCATGTTGTGAAATACAAACATGACAGTTATTTTGGCTTCATGTTCAATTCCTATGCTTCTCTGCCTTGTTTTAAAAAAATTGCATTTCTTAGGTTTCCTTGCTCTCTGTTTCCAAATAGCTATAGTCTATGCAGATATAGCAAAAGACTACAAGACAGAAGAAAAGGAAAGACAGGGTGGGTATCCCCACTCATCTGCTTTAGGCAACATCAACAAAAACAGTTGCATCCCTTCCCAACTCATCCCCATTGGTCCATCTTCTGCTGGAAAAAAAAAAACAAAA
>NW_021909780.1:0-529 GCF_006229205.1 Suricata suricatta | reverse complement strand
CAGCCGCAGCAGCCAGTACCTCCCACAGTGTTTTGGTCCCATGGGTGGGGGGAGCGAAAGGATGAAGTGAGGCGTGAAGTCACACTCCTGCAGCGTGTGCCGGGGCTGACGTCAGTCTGCTGTTGGAGCGCTGTCACCTGCCCCACTCAGAGCCAGTCGCCCGCTCTCCGTGCCTCAGTGTCTACACCTGTAAAATGGGTGGAACACCGCCCCCTACTTTCTAAGGCGGCCGGAGAGTCGAAGGATTTAGAGCAGTGAGGCCGTCAGCGAGAGCCAGCATGTGCCGGACACTGACGTTGTGGTGAAATCCCATCCCGAATGTTATGAGAACAACTCACGTCATATTGACAGGCATGGCGAGAGATGCACTCTGGTAAAATCATGTCTTTAAATGACTTTATCTTTAAACTTTTTTAAAAGATTTTTTAAATGTTTGTTTATATTTGAGAGAGAGCAAGGAAGGGGCAGAGAGAGAGGGAGACACGGAATCTGAAGCAGACTCCGGGCTCAGGCTGTCGGCACAGAGCCC
>NW_021909779.1:0-529 GCF_006229205.1 Suricata suricatta | reverse complement strand
CAAATAGTGGGAGTTGTCTATACCAGGCCTACAGATTACTAATTTAGCTTTAGTAACACACAATTAGGTCCTCACACAAAAGCTCCATTTTATATATCTTCTTCTTGTCTTGCAAATAATTTGAGGCTATTTGATTATTTTAGGTGAGAAATGACAGCAGCTTGGTTTGGGGGTTGCCGGGGAAGATGAAGAGCAGTGGTTATATTCAGAGTGTGTTCAGAGTTTGTTTCTGAAATGATCTCTGTGTTTCCCATTTTCATGTATGCTATTTTGAAAGAATTTAAGATGTGATGTTATTCACATTTTCCTGGTTTGTTTTTATATTGTTTTAATCGTCCAACAACTTCATATATGAGTAACACAAGTGACACAAATGTGACAGAGTCTGACAAATCCAAAGAGTCTTGTCCCACCGTCATAGCAAATGGGGCTGAGAGAGTCTCTGTTAATGTCCTCGGGTCTTCTCAAATAAAACGAAGATTTCAGAATGAGCTGCATTAACTCTAACATTTATATGTAACTTAAACAC
>NW_021909778.1:0-1291 GCF_006229205.1 Suricata suricatta | reverse complement strand
TGATGCTGCAGTCTTAGGACGGACCTCCTGGGTGCGGAAGTACTCTGTGCAGCACGCAGGGAATCTCTGACCCTCCAGGAGTGCTAGCTGTCTGCTCAGCCATCAGCCTTACCATCTGACCGCCAGATCAGAAGGTATTCACTTAGCAGTAATTAAGAGAAAAAGCTGATTTTTATCTGTTGCAATTGTTAAGGAAGATTTGAGGCGCAGGCAGCTCTCAATGGCGCAAACGTTGTCCTATGGCGCCACCCACTGGCTGGTCCTGGGAAGCCGAGGGCCGAGAGGCTGTGTGAAGACCCCGCCCCCATCCCCACCAGATTCACCCCCAACCACTTTCATCCCCTAATGGGGACTGTGAAGTCCGTGCAGCTCACAGAGGAGAGGAAAAGGATTCTTTTAAAAGACGCGACAGTTCTGAAAGTCTTTGGCCCAGAGCCAAGGGAGATTTTCAAGGGGGAAAGCAGGTGGGGGAAGAAAATGAAATGCTCTCCGTGTTTATGTGTGTATCCTTATCAGATACATTCATTTCAGAAGGTGGGTTTTAATTAAACCCCTCAGCGGTGAGGAGCTGTCCAGTTATTTAGAAATCTGCGCATCAATAAAAGTTAAATGTTAAGCAATATGTTTCAGGGAAGTAGTAAATCACAAGAATATCGGAGGGTTCGCTTTTCTTCAATTACTGCGGGTAAAATAAGCAGTAAAGGAGCCGCGTTGGAAATTTTCATTTTATCGTGTTAGTTCCACTTTCTCCATTGAAATAGAGGGATATCATGCCACTCAAAGGAAAATTAAAAAAGAAAAGATACACTAGGAAAAAAAACCCTTCAAAATATTCTGAAACACCTAATAAAACCAAAGAAATTGCTCTTTAATAGGCCATGGAAAATGTCGCAATTATTACCCAGTGAACCACATAAATTCTTTCAAGTTATATTTTAGCTGTACAGTTTCATTTCCCTGGACTAGCAGCCGGGAAGGGAAACATAAGGCATAAGGCTCAAATTGAAGAAAAGAAACTGTTCTTTGATCTGGCCGCCTCCCTAACCACACGGGCAGGAGATTCTGCCTTCAGCATGTCTCCTGTGTGTCGCGTCCTGAACTGGTGTTTGGGAAGCTCCCAGCCCTGTCCCCCTGTTCCCTGGCTAGGGACACAGCGGCTTGGAGGAGCTACCTTTACACCAGACAGATTGCGCTGCTGGGTGGTGAGGCCGAGGCCCCGGGTCCCGTTGTCTTTCCCTTCACTAAACTCTCCGGAACAAATACCAGTATTTCTGTGCTCACTCTGCATGAG
>NW_021909777.1:0-529 GCF_006229205.1 Suricata suricatta | reverse complement strand
CAGACTATTGTTTTAAGGAGAGTTCCTGCAAAAAGGGGACCAAGAAATGGCCCAGGAACTGTAGGGGAAAGGGGCCAAGAAAAGGTTTTTCATTTTGTTTTGCTTTGTTTTCATGACAAAGATTTATTAGAGAGTGAAAAAATAGATTCCATTCAGACAGAGGGCTGGCTGGACGCAAAATTTTGAGGTAAACACGGATTCTGTTTGGTGCTCCACAACCTTTTTTTTCCCCTCTCCACACCAACACTGGAAAGTAGGAATCACTATTTCTACAAATGAGGAAAATTTGATGTCAAAGTATGCTGCATAATTTGCCTGGGACACACACTATCCTTGTGGCCTTTGGTAATGCTGTCAATGCATTCCTTTCCCCCTTAATGCACTTCCACTCTCTCAAGCTCTATCCTTTTCACTATCAACTTAGACCTGCTGTCTCTCCTTCTAGATTTCTCTTTCCATCTGCCATCAATATTTTATGGCCAATTATCTTTGCATTTTCAGTCAGGTAAACAATTTCCATAGACGGTGC
>NW_021909776.1:0-529 GCF_006229205.1 Suricata suricatta | reverse complement strand
ACTCACAAAGGTTTACTCTTGACAAGTCAGCTGATCAACTTGACTAAACTTTATCCTTTCTTATGCTGAACCAAAATGAAAAGTCCAATCTTCTGCCTGGTTTAGAAGAAATAAAGATCAAAACCTCATAAGATAGAAAGAATTGAGAAATGAGTCTCTCTATGGATATTTGAAAATAGACAAGACAGTCACTGAATATTCTGAGACTATTCCCGAAGTCCATCTTTATACAAAATATGCTTACTTTAATTTCTCATCAAATTCTAAGGATCCCTTGTCCACAATATGAAAAATCAGGTTCACTATAAAATTGAGAGAAAATTGTATAAAAATCATACCATTGAAGAATAAATCTGTGTCCATGATCTATTGCAGTATTTTAGAATATAGTCAGATAAAAAGACTATAAACATTCGTTCATGAAATAATTCTTTTTGTTTCTCAGGGAAAAAAAACCCTTATGAGCTAGAACAACTTACATTTATTTGATGCCTAAAAATTTTACTAGCATCCTAGCAAGAAAGAAAAG
>NW_021909775.1:0-529 GCF_006229205.1 Suricata suricatta | reverse complement strand
AAAAAAAAAGACATACATTTCTACTCTCTCTTTTCTGCAAATATCCCCCACTTCCACCTTGTGCCAGAGATGCATCAGTGAGTCAGTGAATGAAAATGGAAAATCTAGCTTTCCTGCTAGTATAATTCATTAAATCAGAAAGCTTACTTAAGAAATGAAATGTTATGTGGGGCACCTGGGCGGTTAGGTGTCCAACTCTTGGTTTCAGCTCTGGTCACGATCTCACAGTTCGTGAAACTGAGCCCTGCATCAGGCTCTGCACTGACAGCACAGAGCCTGCTTGGGATTCTCTATCTCTCTCTTTCTCTGCCCCTTCAATGCTTGTGCTCTTTCTCTCAAAATAAACAAACATTAAAAAAAAAGAGAAAGAAATGGAATGTCTGTGACAATGCTTCAGAGAATCTGTGTCACAAACAGGTTCTAAAAGAATTTTCCTATCTGTGAATAAAAATACTGGAGTGCCTGGGTGGGTCGGTCAGTTAAGTGTTTAATTTTGGCTCAAGTCATGATTTCACGGCTCATGAGATCA
>NW_021909774.1:0-529 GCF_006229205.1 Suricata suricatta | reverse complement strand
TGCCAGGCTTTGGTCCAAGTCTCTACTGATCTTAATTCATTCATCCTCATAATAATCTTGGGACAATAATCTTGGAGGGAAGAGAAAGACTTGAGGTGATCTCTACCTTCATTTAGACTTTCTGCCTAGAAGTAATTTCCAGTGAAGTACAGGAAGGGGAAAACAAACAAAATTTGGATCTGTCAGTGAATTGAGGGGACCGAAATAATTACCTGGGGAAGCCAAGGCAACTAGAATTTGTGAGGCAGACTGCCGAGGAAGAGGGAGCTGTGCAGAAGTGCTCCAAATATCTTCAAAGTAGCCCCATCAAATCTTTGGCTGAGTGCCAATCTACAAAGATCACTGGACATGAGCAATTTCAGAGGAAAGAACAATTACCAGGGACCTGTAAGCTGAACAAGTCTTGGAGTCTGAGAATCATTCAAACTCCCATCTGTCAAAGTGAAGAGCCCTTCATGAATATGAGGCATTTAGTGTAGATCCCAGAAAAGCCTCACCTTAAAAGTGGGGCTCAATGAGCATTAAAGGT
>NW_021909773.1:0-529 GCF_006229205.1 Suricata suricatta | reverse complement strand
GCCGTGCAACGTCTGCCATTTCCTTACTGGGACTGTGTCATCCAGCAGGGCTGGTGTGGCTCCCAGCATTTATCTATAGTTTTACAATCGGAATGTTTTCATGCACAGCTTGTGAGTTAAACAAATATATTTTTTAAAGGTAACACCAAAGTATGTGATGAGCTAACACTAGGTAGTTCATTTTGCTGTGGCCTGGGAGCCCTTGGGTAGCCCCTAGCAGAGCAGGCAAAGTGATAAACTGACTCACAGACATAGGAAGGCCTTTTTCAGTTACGCCAGAATCCGCCACCTCAGTTAGAACGATAGCTTACATCTTGTCGTTCCTTTCTATTTAATAAGTACTTTGCCTTCCTTACCTCATTCAGTTAAGAATTTGATGTTGCTCTTCAGACAGAAAGAGCAAATTAGTAAGTTGAGTGAGAGAACCCAAGGCTTTGTGAACTAAAACAGGAGCAATCTGTTGAAGATAGTGGATGAAAAGAAGAAAATGTATTGAAAGTTCAAGAATCGAGCAGAAAGCATGATGAAG
>NW_021909772.1:0-529 GCF_006229205.1 Suricata suricatta | reverse complement strand
GAGAGAGAGAGAGAAGGGCAGAGAGAAAAAATTCCAAGCAGGCTCCACACGATCAGTGCAGAGCCAAATGCAGGACTCGAACCCACGAACTGTGAGATCATGACCTGAGCAAAAATCAAGAGTCGGATGTTTAACCAGCTGAACCCCCCAGGCACCCCTGGAATTGGAGCTTTAAATGCAAGGAAGGAGTGTGGTTGAGCATAGAAGGGAGGGGCTCTCACAAATGCCTAGTTGGTTACAAGGTATTGCGGATCCTCCTTCCTTTCTGCAGATACAGCCAAAGATCTTGCTTCCAAGCAGTTGCTGATGATATAAATTCCAGGGCACAAACCCCTCACACTTTTCATAATGGGTTTCAGGCCCGTTCCTGGTTATAATTTAAAATTGTTCGGATTCATGGCTAAAAGGAGATGTTTCTGCTTTTCATTAAATGTCACTGAGCAGGTGCTGAGCTCTGCAGTCTTTAATGACTTCCAGCCTCTGGTAAGTCATAGTTAAAAGTAAAATATTTGAATTCCTCCTAACTTCC
>NW_021909771.1:0-529 GCF_006229205.1 Suricata suricatta | reverse complement strand
GATGTTATATGTATAAATATTGGTGCTTCACCATCTAGAGACGAGCCGTATGCTACATGACTGAAGGCGAGCGCTGGAGACTGTCTCAAATATCTTGGATGTGTGCCTGTTTTTCCCCTTCGGCTATATTTTGTGCACGTAACTACTATAAAACTTTACATAGATACACCTTGCTAATATCTTGAGTAATAGCTGTAACCTAAAACCTTATGATATAATGAAGTATCGAGTTTCCTGGTGGGTCCTGAATCTTGAAAGGAGTTTGCTTATTGATATGATTCAAGTTTAAGTTTCAAAGTGACCCTGGTACATTTTGATCATCAGCAAGCTGCTGGGTTTTTGTTTGTTTCTTTGTTTGTTTTATGAGCTGTTGAGTCTCACAGATCCCTGAAGAACTCAACATTCCTAAATATCTATATTTTCAATTTTTGTATGAATTTGTTAAAGCTTTTTTCATTTTCACAAGCTTTTTAAATTCCTTTAGAACTACACATCACTCTTTTTTTAAACGTTTATTTATTTTTGAGAG
>NW_021909770.1:0-529 GCF_006229205.1 Suricata suricatta | reverse complement strand
ATGAGTCCTTTTCGAGAAAGCTAACAGGAAAAGTCAATAAGAGCCCTGTCAATTCAGATTATGGTTAAGCTAATAAATTTTGTCTTGAAAAATTATATATATATTATATTTTTCCCTTCATGTCCACAGTTTGAGAATCAATGTTTTGAAACTACTAAGAAAATAGTATCTGGACCCCCACATTGTTAGTCGGAAATCAAATGTAAAGTTCAGAATACTTCTTGCAAGACAAAGGCACTGCTATCACACTGAAGAAAGGGACAATGGAGAGGTATAAATGAGATACAGCCCAGGAGACGGCACACACTCTCTTTTATAAGACTGAGGAAGATGAACAAGAAGTAAAGCTAATATAAATATTTTCTAAAAAAAGACATGTGCCAAATCTAGTGTTTGAACCCTATACCTTCTACAATTCCTATCTCATGCCTTTCATTGTTAGTATCAGCTAAGTTGATTTTCTTCACTATTATATAATGTCTTGCAGAAATGCTATATGGTGTTTAGCATGCTCTGTTAAGACAAAAGA
>NW_021909769.1:0-529 GCF_006229205.1 Suricata suricatta | reverse complement strand
AAGAAGCCCTGTCAACACCTCGACGGTGGACACTTAGTCTCTAGAACTGTGAGGAAATAAATTATGTTTGAAGCCACTCGGTCTTCAGTATTTTGTGAGAACAGCCTTAGGAAAGTGAACACCAGCTAAGATATGCTGCAACTGGTGATGACTCATCTTGCTCTCATGGCAAGACGTGGGGACTATTAAGATACTGCCATACCTTAGGCCTTCTGAACACGACAGAACACTTGGGGAGTTCAAGATCCTGGTTTCAGAGGACAAAAACAGCTCTGATGATTCTTTGGTTTCCTTCTAGTAGGTGCGAAGTATTGTATTTTCAAGAAGGTGATTTCTCCTTTTATTTGAAAAAGTAATACCCTCCTTCCCAGGAACTACATGTCTCTCCCTTGAAGCTATTGGCCTTCTAGAAGGGGAATGCTTCCTCACTGCAACAAGACTCTTGGTCTCCGTGATTCTATGAAATTCTGCCAAGCCAGACACCACACATCATGTGAACACACCATCTAGGGAATAAGTACTGGTGACC
>NW_021909768.1:0-529 GCF_006229205.1 Suricata suricatta | reverse complement strand
TATGATGACAAAGGGGTCAAATCATCAAGAAGATATAACAATTATAACATAAATGTACCAAATATTAGAGCTTTTAAATAAAGGAGGCAAACACTGGCAGACATGAAGAGAGAAATGGACAGCTCTATTACAATAGTTGGAAACTTCAATACCCCACTGTCAATAATGGACAGAACAACCAGGCAGAAGACAAATAAGGAAATAGACTATACAAATAAGAATATGGACTAATTGGACCTAACAGCTTAGACAGAACACTCCACCCAAAAATACTAGAATGCATATTTTTCTTAAGTAGCCTTGAAACATTCTCCAGGATGAACCATGTTAGTCCACAAAACAGGTGTTAGTAAATTTTTAAAAAGTGAAATCATACAAAGTATCTTTTCCAGTTACATTAGAATAAAACTAAAATTAATTGCAGGACAACTGGAAAATCAGCAAATACATAAAATTCTTTTTTAAAAAATGCTCTTAACAACCAATGGATCAAAGAAGAAATAACAACAGAAATAGGAAATATATTTAG
>NW_021909767.1:0-1291 GCF_006229205.1 Suricata suricatta | reverse complement strand
TAGTGATGACCTTGACTAGAGTAGTTTAAATGGTGCAAAAATCAGATGCGTTGATGAATAAATGGTTAATAGGATAGAGGAGAATTCACACAGGTGAAATTTAAATGATAGTGTGGAAGTATAACTAAGAAATGGCTAAAACTTCTTTGTACCTGTGATATTGGTACATGTGATCTACCATAAGATATTTCTAGCTGAATCAATAGTAGGCAAAAAAAAAAAAAAGAAAGAAAAAAAAAGAAAAACCCAACATATGGCTCTTCAGCTCTATAAACTTGCTCCTAATGATCCCTTACTTCTCTATAATAAATTTTGAATCAAACACATTACTATGCAATACATACAAGGAGTGATGTGTCGTCAAATGTGTTTAGGAAGAAACAATGGAAATTCAGTTTAGAATTTTAATAGCAAGAATTTGCTCTTAAAGAGAACCCACTGATGGAGAAAGAGGAATACAAGCTCTCAAGATCTAGAGAATAAGAAACTGTAGCAGCTAATTAGAGTGCTTTAAGGCCTTCACGGTTGAGGAAACCTAGAAGTAATGAATGAGATGATATAAGTCCAGACTTCAGCTTGTAAGTGGAGGAAAATTTTTATGGACATAAAGGATATCCTACAATGTATATGAAATAGATAAGCTATTCTGTAAGTAGAAAGAAAGTATAGCCAAAGGTAAATATATAAAATATTTTAAATGCACATTTAAGGTAAAATTTCTATGGGGAAAACCTCAAAAAAACTTATGAAGAAAGGATTTTTTTTCAGTGAAGTTTATAAGATGATATGTTCAAGTAACACCACGTGTAGCTAAGTTGTAGATTTATTGGAAGCAAGAGCAAGAAATAAGTGAGTTAAATACGAAGAGTCAGTTGTGTGACACACAGAGGCATTCAAATATAACCTTGTGTTATGTGCTCACTTCTCCACTAATGAATTGTATAGGAATCGCTCTCAGATTTACTTCTCTTCAGGTTAGAATTGGCTAGGACTTTTGAGTTCTCCATATCGTCTTCTTTATTGTTTCAAGCAGATTGGACAAGAGACAATAACTAATTAGACATGAGAAACCAAACCACGCTTCCGACTTTTATCTTGCTGGGACTGACAGAAGACACTCGACTGAAAATTTTGCTTTTTATCTTTCTATTTCTTTCCTACATATTGAGTGCATCTGGAAACCTAACCATCATCACCCTCACTCTGATTGATTCTCACCTTAAAACACCAATGTATCTTTTCCTCCAAAATTTCTCCTTCTTAGAAATTTCATTCACGACGGCTTGTATCC
>NW_021909766.1:0-2630 GCF_006229205.1 Suricata suricatta | reverse complement strand
AAAAAAAAGAATCATCTACTCTAAGGAAGAAATGTGTTTTAAGTTACTATGTTATAGAACAGAATACTGACAAAGTAAAAGCACACAGTCAACTTTATAAACACATAGATGTATATATAGACATAGGTTTATAGATTCTGGCATATTATTTTAGTTTTTTCTGCACAGAAAGGCTACAAACAACTCCTCCATACTATGAGAATAGCATAAAACACACAAACATAAGTATAATTAAACCAAAATATATACAATTGTCCCTAATAAACTACTAATTTAAAAATATGAGAAAAGAATGAGGATGGCTCGCCTAAGTAAAAGAATGAGTGGTTAAAAAATGGTATTGGTATAGAATCCTATAGGAGGAAGGAAGGAAGCAGGAAGTAAAAGTAGGAAGAAGGAAAACAAAACTTATGTTGGAATTATATTGAACTATAGTTCAGCATAAAGATATTGGATGCCATTATAAAAGTAGTAAATCTATTCCATGGACATATTTGGTATAAATTTTTATTGATTAAATGCCTTATTAAATTTTTATACATATTACTAATAGCTTAGATAATTTTTATTGCATTATTCATAAAATGGGGGAGGTTAGTGGTTTTATAAATGTTATCTCTCCTGATAGAATTAAGATGGCAGAGCCGCATGGAGACCCTGAGCTTGTCTCATATCTAAAAGATAGCTAGGTCAGCACCAAACCATTTTAAACACTCAGGACACTGACCTGAGGATTAACATAACAATCTTTATAACTTTAGCTACAGAGCTTGGCAGTTTTTTTTTCTTCCTCCAAAATTACAAAATGAAGGAATTCACCCCAAAAAGAAGAACAGGAAGAAATGACGGTCAGGGGCTTAATCAATACAGATATAAGTAAGATGTCTGACTAGAATTTAAAACCATAATAATAAGAATACTACCTGAGACTGAAAAAAAGCATAGAAACACCAAGGAATCCCTTTATATGGGATAAAAGAAATAAAATTAGTCAAGCAGAAATTAAAAATATAACCAAAATTCAATCTCAAATCATGCCATGACATCAAGGATGGATGACACAGAGCAGATGAATTAACAACATAAAAGATAAAATTGTGAAAAATAATGAAGAAGGAAAAAAAAGAGGGAAACAAAGTCAAGATAACAATGCAAGACTTAGAGAACTCAGTGACATTAAACAGGAACAACATCTAAATTATGGGAGTTCCAGAAGATGAAGAAAAAGAAAAAGCAGTAGAAGGTTTTTGTGAACAAATTATAGTAGAAAAGTTTCCTAATCTGAGGGAGGACTCCAACATCAAAATCCATGAAGTACAGAGAACTCCCATGAGATTCAACAACAACTGTCACCAAGGCATATCATAGTCATATTCACAAAATACACAGACAAGGAAAGAATGATGAAAGCAGCAAGGGGAAAATAGTACTTAACCAAACAGGGAAGACAGATTAGGTTCCCAGGAGACCTATCCACAGAAACATGGCAGGCAGGAAAGGAGTGGTAGGCTATATTCAACATGCTGAATTAGAAAAAAAAATATGCAGCCAAGAATTCTTTCTTTAGAAAGGCTATCATTCCAAATAGAAGGAGAAAGAGTGTCCTAGAAAAATCAAAATTAAAAGAGTTCATGACCACTAGACCAACCCTGTTAGAAATATTAAGGGGGACTCTTTGAGTGGAGAAAAGACAAAACAAAACGAAAAAGAAAAAAGCAACCAAGACTTGAAAGGACCAGAGAACGTCCCCAGAAACACCAATTCTGTAGGCAACACAATGGCACTAAATTCATATCTTTCAGTATTCACTTTAAATATAAATGGGCTAAATGATCCAATAAAAAAACATAGGATCATAGGATACTAAAATGGAAAAGAAAATAAGATCCATCTGTAAATGCTGCTCACAAGAGAATCACTTTTGACCTAAAGACAGCTGCAGGTTGAAAGTTAGGAGATGCAGAACCATCTATCATACTAATGGTTGTCAAAAGAAAGCTGGACTAGCTTTACTTATATCAGACAAATTAGATCTTAAAATAAACACTGCAACAGGAGATGAAGAAAGACATCATACCATAATGAAAGGTTTATCCACCATGAAGATCTAACAATTGTAAATATATATGCCCCTACTGTGGGAGAATCCAAATACTTAATTCAAGTAATCACGAATATAAATAAACTCATTGATAATAATAATATAATTATCGGGATTTCAACTTCCCACTTACAGCAATGGACAGGTCATCTAAGCAGAAAATCAGTAAGGACCCAATAGCTTTGAATGACACATTGGACTGATTGAACTTAACAATTATATTAAGAACATCTCATCCTGAAGCAACAGAATACACATTCCTCTTGAATGCATATGGAACATTTGCAGAATAAATCAAATACTGGGTCAAAATTTGGTGTCCCAATGAGTACAAAAAATCAAGATCATAGCTTGCATATTCAGACCTCAACACTCTGAAACTCAAAATTGACCCCAAGAAAAAATTTGGAACAACTATGAATACTTGGATATTAAAGCCCGTCTTACTAAAGAATGAATGGGTTCACCAAGAAATTAAAGAGGAAATGAAAAAGTACATGGAAGCCAATGAAAATGAAAACATGACAGT
>NW_021909765.1:0-529 GCF_006229205.1 Suricata suricatta | reverse complement strand
AAAGAGGTGGTGGTGATGGAGGAGGACACTTATGGGGAAGAGCACTGGGTGTTGTATGGAAATCAATTTGACAATAAACTATTGAAAAAAAAAATGAGGCCCAAGGTGTGTGTACAGCCCCCAATCAGGATGCCTTCACTGCATCCTCAACAGCCAGAAGCCTTTTCTCTCCAACTGAGTGTAAGGGTGGCACGTGGTGACAGATTAAAGCTCACACTTGCTGTCTACCAAGGCATGAGTACAGTCCAGTCACTTCAGGGAATGATTGATTCCCTTCAGACAGAAATAATTGAGAGCGTCTGGGTGACTCAATCAGTTGGGTGCCTGACTTCGGCTCAGGTCATTATCTCATGGTTTGTAGGTTCAGTCTCTGCATCGGGCTCTGTGCTGACTGCTCAGAGCCTGGAGCCTGTAGCCTGCTTTAGATTCTGTGTCTCCTCTCTCTCTGCCCTTCCTCTGCTCACACGCTGAATCTCTCTTTCTCTCAAATATAAATAAACCTTAATTTTTTAAAAATAGAAATAATTTG
>NW_021909764.1:0-529 GCF_006229205.1 Suricata suricatta | reverse complement strand
AAAACCTGATTGCAAATGAACATCACAACTTCTCACAAATAAATCAGGAAATCCTGTGAATGGATGCCCAGTGTTTTCATGTGCATTGCCAAGAAATCACTGCCCACTGGGCAGAGACAGGAGGAGAAATATATTGTGATGGCTGTATATCAGTGTAGCAATATTTTGCAGTTCAGATCAGAGCTTCATAGCTATGATAATTCTTCATTTACAAAGCTTTTGTTTATTTCCATAAATGGTGGGTAAGTGGTGATCCAGAGAAAGGGGGATTTTATAATTTCTAGTTTCTAGTGGAAAAAACAAAAGCAAAAACAATGGTGTCCCTTTTCCTAAGACCAGGAAATATGAATTATAATTTACTTTTTATTTAGAGTCAATTCAGTTTCATTTTGGGGATAAAAGCCTGGAAAACCCTAACTATTAGAACACTAACGTTATGGATTTTTATTTGTAAGGTGTATATGATGAGATAAAAATTAGTAAAATATTTTTGAAGCCAGATATTCATTGTATCTGCTCTAAATGTAAT
>NW_021909763.1:0-529 GCF_006229205.1 Suricata suricatta | reverse complement strand
ACTATAAACATTCGTTCATGAAATAATTCTTTTTGTTTCTCAGGGAAAAAAAACCCTTATGAGCTAGAACAACTTACATTTATTTGATGCCTAAAAATTTTACTAGCATCCTAGCAAGAAAGAAAAGTTGTATAGAGAACTACCCGAAGCAATTGAAAAAAATAAAAACCTGAGTAAGCAAAGAATAGTTATGAGAAGAATTAAAGACAAAGAAGCTTCAGTTTGATGTTACATTACCTCTCAGATGTTGACATGAAGCTTATGAAAGCACAACAAGGTTAAAAACTTTTTAAAATCACTACAATATCCCACAAAATGCAAGATTTCTTACTATGCACCATTTCTCATATTAAGTATCGACATGATGCCAAGGATGCAACTCCAAGAAATGCCAGCATTTAACAAAAAAGCAGAGAAGGACATTATTGAGAAGGAAGTGCTAAAGGAACAGTCAAAGCTTAAAGAAAAACAAACTGTCCTAAACCTCAAGGGAAGGTAGAGTGCTAAGCGTTATGGATTGGTCCACAGT
>NW_021909762.1:0-529 GCF_006229205.1 Suricata suricatta | reverse complement strand
GGTGACACCTGTCAGCTGTGGTCACCAGGTTGGTGTCCCTCCTGTCTCCCAAGAGCCGCTCCCCCTTCCTCAGGCTCAGTCCTCGCCAGGGCGGTGCTGGCCAGGGTGTGACGGCAAGCCTCTCCTGTTGTGCCGAAGGCACCGGGGTCTCTGTTACTAGGTCTCCGGGGGCTCTCGGTCACCCCCGCGTGCACCAGCCAAGCCACGGCTGGGCCCTGCGGTCACCCAGCCCCGCAGCGGCACGCCTGGGGAGAGGAACGCGGGAGGCCTTGGGAACCAGCAGAGCCTGGGCATTTGACCGGAAGTGAGGAAAACTTTCAACACAGATCCGAACATGGCTACAGGTAACTCCTGGAAAACATTCCATCCTCCTCACAGTGACCATTAGGACCTTGTATGATCTGGTCTTGGCCTATCTCCCAGACCGCCCTTTCTACCATCCTTCCCATATTCTGTTCTAACCTTCTTACTGCTCCCAGTCATACAGAAATCATTTCCATCTCACAGCCTCTGTGTCTCTCACTCAGTC
>NW_021909761.1:0-529 GCF_006229205.1 Suricata suricatta | reverse complement strand
TTTTTTAATTTTAATTTTTTTTAATGTTTTATTTATTTTTGATACAGAGAGAGACAGAGCATGAGAGGGGGAGGGGCAGAGAGAGAAGGAGACACAGAACCGGAAGCAGGCTCCAGGCTCTGAGCTAGCTGTCAGCACAGAGCCCGACGCGGGGCTCGAACCCACGAACGTGAGATCTGACCTGAGCCGAAGCCAGAGGTTTAACCGACTGAGCCACCCAGGCGCCCCTTCCTTTTTTTAATAAATTAAAAATGCCTTTTAAATTCTCTTCTCTTTCTGTACTATCTCTTTACTTCTTTATTAAGTCTGCAGCTGCCAGCACATGCATATTACATGAATCAAGAGATTTACCATAAGGAAGGAAGGAAGGAAGGAAGGAAGGATGGAAGGAAGAGAGAGGGAAAAGAAAGAAAGAAAGAGAGAGAGAAAGCAAGAAAAGGAAAATGCCAAAACGAATTATGATATGCTCCAATTTCCTGTTAGTTCAAAAGGCACTGTTAGTTATAATTTAAACATCCCAGTGGAGGTA
>NW_021909760.1:0-529 GCF_006229205.1 Suricata suricatta | reverse complement strand
GCAAAAATACTCAACAAGATACTAGTAAATTGAATTCCTCAAGTGGGATTCATTCCTCGGTGACAGGACTGGTTCAATGTGATACATCACATCAACAAAAGAAAAGATAAAAACCATATGGTCCTGTCAATAGGTGCAGAAAAAGCATTTGACAAAAATATAGCATCCTTTCTTAATAGAAGGAAACCCTTGAGAAAGTCGGGATAGAAGGAACTTTCTTAAACATCATAAAAGCCTTTATGAAAAGCCCACACCTAATATCATTCTCAATGGGCAAAAACTGAGAGTTTCCCCCCTGAGATCAGGAGCACAACAGGGATGTCCACTCTCACCTCTGTTGTTTAACATAGTGCTGGAAGGCCTAGCATCAGCAATCAGACAATAAAAGGCATCAGAATTGGCAAAGATGAAGTCAATCCTTCACTTTTCAGAGACCACATGATACTCTACCTGGGAAAGCCGACTTAACTCCAGCAAAAGTCTAGTAGAACTGATTCATGAATTCTGCAAAGTCGCAGGGTACAAAATC
>NW_021909759.1:0-529 GCF_006229205.1 Suricata suricatta | reverse complement strand
ATGGGGCGCTGGGCCATGTGCCGGGGAGACAGGGCTCTGGGCTATGTGCCAGGGAGACGGGGCTCTGGGGCATGTGCGGGGGACGGGGCACTGGGCCGTGTGCGGGGGGAACGGGGCACTGGGCCGTGTGCGGGGGGACGGGGCGCTGGGCCGTGTGCGGGGGGACGGGGCGCTGGGCCGTGTGCAGAGGGATGGGGCGCTGGGCCATATGCCGGGGAGACAGGGCTCTGGGCCATGTGCCCGGGAGACGGGGCTCTGGGCCGTGTGCGGGGGACGGGGCGCTGGGCCATGTGCGGGGGGACGGGGCACTGGGCCGTGTGCAAAGGGACAGGGCACTGGGCCATGTGCGGGGGGACCCGGCACTGGGCCGTGTGCCGGGGGACGGGGCGCTGGGCCATGTGCCAGGGGACCAAGGGTAGAAGAGACAACAAGGTACTGCCGTTCTCAGCAGAGGGCATGGTTTCTAGAAGTGAGCAGACCACCCAGCACAGTGTCATGAAGGCTCACTGGAGCAGTGCATTCTAGACAG
>NW_021909758.1:0-529 GCF_006229205.1 Suricata suricatta | reverse complement strand
CTCACCTTTTCATTCTTCCTGCCTCCTGGACTATGGACGTGATGACTGGAGCTCTGGGCACTGCACTGGATTATGAAATAGTCCTAAAAATAGAAGCCCCTGGCCTCAGAATTTCAGAATGAAAGAGCAGAAAGATAGAAACTTGTAGGATCCCAAATGACTCAAGTTTATGTGTAATAGAAATACACGTCTATCTTGTTTAAGTTAGTCATTTTGGGGTTTCCTTTATATGTAATCAAACATAATCCATAATTATTTATGGATATAAGATTCCAGAAAGATTAAACAAGTTGCAACTTGTGATTTGTAAGCAGCAGAGCCAGGATACAAATCTAAGATGTAGTCTTCTTCTGTATGTCATAAAATATTATGCAATAATGAATGATAATGCACAATATATTTATACCCAATTTATATCAATTCATGGATTCAACTCACTGTCAACAACACCGTTGACATAACTTATGGGTCTTACATAAACTAGCAAAATACGATGTTACTTCATATTAAGATCAAAGCAGGTAAGACA
>NW_021909757.1:0-529 GCF_006229205.1 Suricata suricatta | reverse complement strand
CAAAAATAGATCTCTTTGAAATTAAATAGCTCTTAGATCAGAGAAACTTCTTTAGATATTCAAATCATCTCTCAAGCAAACTGTTTTTTTTAAATCTAAAGCAAAATGACTTTATTGCCTTTTTTATTTTTAGAAGTAGAATTTAGTGATTCATCACTTACATACAACACCCAGTGCGCATGCCAGCGCCCTCCTTCACCCCCATCCCCCGTCTAGCCCATCCCCCGCCCCTCCCCTACAGCCGACCTACGTTTGTTCTCTGTATTTAAGAATCTCTTATGGTTTGCCTTCCTCTCTGTTTTTATCTTATTTTTCTTTCCTTCCCCTACATTCATTCCTCTGTTGTTTTCTTAAATTCCACATATGAGTGAAATCATATGATACCTCTTTCTCTGACTGCCTTATTTCTCTCACCATAATACCCTTTAGTTCCATCCATGTTGTTGCAAATGGCAAGATTTCATGCTTTTTGATCACTGAGTAATATTCCATTACATATATGTGTGTGTGTGTGTGTGTGTGTGTGTGT
>NW_021909756.1:0-529 GCF_006229205.1 Suricata suricatta | reverse complement strand
GGGCCTTGGAAGTTAGCAGTCCTGTTCAGAAAACTGCCTGGAATTTCCTCCTTGTAAGAGCATCTTTTTACCTAGTCTATGACCGGACAGTTGTCCTCTCATTTCCTCCTCTGAGAAGGGCAGAAGGGTAAAATATTGGATCCATTTTGCAACCGATCTATCACAACAGGATATAACAAATAATACCTGTGTGTTTATTCTATATGTAGCAGCTTTTAATATATGCTATTTTATACATATTATATATAGAGAGAAATCTAACATGTAATATGAGCTACCATATAACATGTATATAGAAAATATTTGCATACAGATATACATTATATGGTAGCTCATATTATATGTTAGAGCTCTCTCTCTCTTTCAAGCATAAAGCAAATATCCATAGAACAAATACCCTTGCACTCATCACACAATTTAATACAGAGAACAATTCAGTATCTTTGAATTCTTCTCTGTGTTTCTCTTATCACTCACCCTTTCTCTGGAGGTAACTCCTGCGCTGAATTCTGTATTCCTTTTTTTTTTT
>NW_021909755.1:0-1291 GCF_006229205.1 Suricata suricatta | reverse complement strand
TGTCATAATTTCAAAGACATCAGGAAAGACCTAAAAGCGTTTTCTACCTACTCCCTGACACCTTCAATTTGACTGAACAGACAAGTACTTCTTTAAGCTTTGAGTCCTGTCCCCACTTAAAATGCCTCTCTCATTCCATCCAAGGATGACTTCATCATTCTTATCAACACTTTAGTGTGAATGAGTTTCTGTATATTTCCATTGTAATATTGGGTTCTGTGTGAGGGCAGGCAGTGGAGTTGGGGGAGGAAGACAGGAAGCCATAGGACCCGCAGTGGATGGCATGGAGGGTGAAGGAGGTCTCTCCAAGGAGACGAGAGGGGTGGAGATAAAGCAGACCCGCTGCACCATCTGGGTGCAGTAATGGTCCAGAAAGCTAGCCTTGAACTGGTTGTTGTCAGGGCCGCTCAGGAGAAGTCTCTGCAAGACCACTGCAGCCCTGTCCATCAGAAGCAGTTAATTTTATCTGACTCAACAAACAAATCCTGCCTGATGCCAGGCCTGGCCCCACTGGCACAGTTGGCACGGTTCACACGGTAACTGGGGGATTTATTTGCTTTCTGGAAGAAGCAAGCAGCCCATTCTGAGGGCGAAAACTCCGGCAGCCGGGATATACATCCCAAAGCCACTGTGTCCTGGCTCTAGGCTCCCGGTCCGAGCAGCTTGTGGGGTCCATGCCAGCAGGCCTGGGTCTCAGGTCCTGTGACCAGAAGTACCTCGTCACACTGAGCTCAGCACTCTGCTATTGCCATCCACAAACTTTAAAAAATCTCTTAACAGCTTTGCATTCTTGTTTTCCATTGGGCCCCGCAAATTCTGCAGCTGTACTTCCCACACTTTACTTCCTCTCCCTGCTTCTCTGCAACCTCATCTGTAAACCTGGGAGGGCGACACCCACTGGTGAGATGATGGCAAGGTCAAATGAGACAATAAATGCGGAGCCTCCCCCATAGTAGCAGCTGCTGTCCTCACTCTGATTTTTAAAATCTCACTGGATCCTCCCCATGTGAGGTCAGCCCAGCGCCCCATATCATGCCCGCTTGACAAAGGGAGTAACCGAGAGAATCAGAGCTGCGTGGTGACTTATCCTGAGCTACAGAACAAGTCAGAACAGAAATGGGAGCATGGACCCCGTCACTGCCTCTCTCTCCTTGGGGTCCCCTTCCATGACCCAGTAGGTGTCTGCCCCACCCGTTGGGCCCAGTGACCAGGTGACCAGCAGCACTGGGGCGGATTGCACCTGTGACCAGCAGGGCCTGAAGACCCAACAGGTAGCACCCTCCCCCCCCCC
>NW_021909754.1:0-529 GCF_006229205.1 Suricata suricatta | reverse complement strand
TTAAAAAATTAATGTTGATTTTACTCTTACTATATATGTGGTCTTTGATAAGTAATTTCAACCCTGTGAAGTTCAATTTCTTCATTTGTAAAATGAAAATGATGGTACTTATCTCAATGTTGAAAAATCTAGTATGAAATAGTGTGTATAAAAACATTGGGAGAGATGATATTAGGCTGGTATATCTTCAATAAGTGGCAGTTGGTATTTTTGTTATATGGGTGATGATAATAATTACTAATATGATGATGAGAATAGCAGTACATTTGCATAATTTTATCACACTGCTCAAATCTTGTTTTGTGGTTGTTGTTCTAAATAAATTTTATCATTTATTTATTTATTTATTTAAATCCAGGTTAGTTAAAATATGGTATAATAATGATTTCAGGAATAGAATTTAGTGACTCATCACTTACTTATAACACCCAGTGATCATCACAAGTGTCCTCCTTAATGTCCCTTGTCCCTTTAACTCATCCCCTCACCCAATACCCCTCCAGCAACCCTCAGTTTGTTCTCTGTATTT
>NW_021909753.1:0-529 GCF_006229205.1 Suricata suricatta | reverse complement strand
AAAAAAAAAAAGGAATACAGAATTCAGCGCAGGAGTTACCTCCAGAGAAAGGGTGAGTGATAAGAGAAACACAGAGAAGAATTCAAAGATACTGAATTGTTCTCTGTATTAAATTGTGTGATGAGTGCAAGGGTATTTGTTCTATGGATATTTGCTTTATGCTTGGAAGAGAGAGAGAGCTCTAACATATAATATGAGCTACCATATAATGTATATCTGTATGCAAATATTTTCTATATACATGTTATATGGTAGCTCATATTACATGTTAGATTTCTCTCTATATATAATATATATAAAATAGCATATATTAAAAGCTGTTACATATAGAATAAACACACAGGTATTATTTGTTATATCCTGTTGTGATAGATCAGTTGCAAAATGGATCCAATATTTTACCCTTCTGCCCTTCTCAGAGGAGGAAATGAGAGGACAACTGTCCGGTCATAGACTAGGTAAAAAGATGCTCTTACAAGGAGGAAATTCCAGGCAGTTTTCTGAACAGGACTGCTAACTTCCAAGGCCC
>NW_021909752.1:0-529 GCF_006229205.1 Suricata suricatta | reverse complement strand
TCTTTCTTGGTGAAGTGTCTGTTTAGATATTTTGCCCATTTTTAAAAAACTTTTTAAAGATTTATTTCTTTAGGAGATAGAAAGAGCATAAGTGGGCAAGCGGCAGAGAGCGAGGGAGACACAGAATCTGAAGCAAACTCTGCACTGAGCTGTCAGCACAGAGCCCAACACGGGGCTTGAACTCACAAACCACGAGATCGTGACCTGAGAGGAAGTCAGACGCTTAACTAACTGAGCCAGCCAGGTGCCCCGATATTTTGCCCATTCTTAAGCTGAGTTCTTTTCTTGTTGAGTTTAAGGATTTTGATTACAAGTCCTCTATTATATGTATAATTTGCAAGTATTTCTCCAACTAAATAGCTTGTCTGTTTATTCTCTTAGTGGTCAACACAAAGCTCACCCCCGCTGGGGTCCCTGCCGCACCAGGGAGTCAGTGAGCAGCACATCCTTTCAAAGAATATTTTTAGGGAAAGTTTCTTGTTATCCAATTGCTGGCAAATTGAGAAACTGCCTTATAAAATCAACATTA
>NW_021909751.1:0-529 GCF_006229205.1 Suricata suricatta | reverse complement strand
GGGGAGGAAGTATATTCTCGATGTATGTTGGACATTTTCTCTGGGAAAGTTGCATTAGTTATCAAATATTTTTTGAAATCTTACTATTTATAAAGTGCCATCAGGCATAACAAAATAGAAAACCTTTGCCCTCAGTAGTTCATGATTTCATTGTGGAGATGAGAAAAAGTAATTGACAATGCAGGGTCTCGCGTGAGGGAGGTGGGTTGAGGGGCACTCAGGCTGCACGCTGCCAGATTTCAGAGGAAGGGGAGGCTCGCACGGTGGAAAGGCCGGGGAGACTCAGGGCGACCTGCCCAGGCCCCATCTCGCCGGCTCCATTTGATTGCTGAGTCTGGGGATGTTGGTTTCTTTCCCTGTCATGGTACCTCCATAGTATTTAACCCAATTACTGTTGACTGTTGGTCTTTCTCTATCTATTCTGCTTCCACCCCCACTGAAGGCAGAGATGGACTTACTTTGTACAACTTTGCATTTCCAGTGCCTGGCACCATACTTAGAACATAATTTCCTCATCGAATAGTGCTTA
>NW_021909750.1:0-529 GCF_006229205.1 Suricata suricatta | reverse complement strand
CGGATGTGTCCTGGGCCCTCTGGACAGCTCTGCTCTTGTCCTCAGAAAGACAGGCCTAGGCTGGCCCGCCGGTCCCCAGGGGGACGAGACACGGGGTCTGGGTTCAGACCAGGCCAGAGGCGCCCCACCACTGACCCGTGAGTGGGCCCCGCCAGACCCCTGGAAGCCCCCGGGAGGAAGGCCCGGAGTAGCCGACGCTCAGCAGATCCGCAGACCCGAGAGGACAGACGGCTGCTGTCTCAGGGCCCCTTTTGGGGAGATTCGGTGAGCAGCATTCTGTGACAGTGTCTGACCCACAGGGCCCCCTTCCCAGTCCGGGCAGCCAAGAGTACGTGGGTCTCCCCGTCCTACAGGTGCCTGGGCCCCTCGCCCCACGGAGACGGCAGCTCTGCAGACGCTGGGGAGCCGCTTCCCGCCGCGTTCACCGAGGAGGCCGGGCGCTTGCGGGCTCCACTGCTTTTCAGACGCTTAATGGGCAAATTGCACCTCGTGTAATAAACATGGAATTATTGCTTATGAAGATTTTATG
>NW_021909749.1:0-529 GCF_006229205.1 Suricata suricatta | reverse complement strand
CTCCGCAAGTGTTGCTCTTACTCCTTAATTAAGTTCATTAATTAGTGCTTCCAAAATAAAAATAATGAATAATTCTTCCAAAACAAGAAAAAAATGAGATCTTCTGGTGGAGTAGCAGAAAGGCTACTTACAATACAATAAAAACCAAGACAAAGTCCCAAGATAAACGGTACTTGGAAAGTTAATTGTTTACCAAACTCTTTATTTGTTCAGCCTGGCTTGTTGTTAAAGAACACTATAGAAACTGACCTGTGTTCAGACACGTCACTCCTATAAACCACCTGTTGAACCTCAAGGGTTCTGAGCAGAGGGAACAGCCTTTGCCTGCTCAAAGCTTCTGCAAGGCAAAGGAAACAATCAAGAAAACTAATAGGCAACCGACAGAATGGGAAAAGATAGTTGCAAATGACATATCAGATAAAGGGCTAATATCGAAAATGTACAAGGAACTCACCAAACTTCACAATCACAAAACAAATAATCCAGTGAAGAAATGGGCAGAAGATATGAACAGACACTTCTCCAAAGA
>NW_021909748.1:0-529 GCF_006229205.1 Suricata suricatta | reverse complement strand
TAGAAACTAGTAAGTTATCAGTTAATTGCTCAACTAGGAGGATATCAAGTGTTGCTTGACTTAGTCACACAAGAGTGTATCCAGTATACTCATCTTTTCCCTGACCAAGTGCAATCACACCTCAGGGACAGGGCCGAGGACCAGGCCACTCCTGACACTAATCAGCAAAGCACTCCGTGGTTTGGTGCCCAAGGAAGGTGAAAGTTATGATGGGGAAGATACTGGCTGTTGCCCAAAGGTATGAGATCTTGCAAACTGTCTTAATCTCATTGAGTGTGCTCAACCAGTGAGCTCAGAATAGCTCCCAACAGGGCTTTGCACTGAGCGTACAGCCTCCTTGGAATTCTCTTTCTCTCCCCATTTCTCCTCCCCGACTTCATGTGCTCTGTGCCTTTCTCAAAATAAGTAAATAAACTGAACAAAGATTTAAAGGAACATTTGTGATCTAATACTCCGTGCACTGACCCTCCCCTCAAGAATATATAAGCTTCATGACACCAACGTGATATTTCAATACGATCTTGCACCA
>NW_021909747.1:0-529 GCF_006229205.1 Suricata suricatta | reverse complement strand
AACTGAGTCTCCATGGTGGCACAACTGAATGTCAGCCTTGCTTGGGGAACCAGGTTTCACCACTGCAGGTGGAACTTGCCCCAACTGGTAAAGTGTCCCCGGGTCCAAACATAGAAGGGCCCAGAATAACAGCATAGTCCTTCCTGTTCTACCTTTTCCGATGCAGAGCCAGAAGCTGAGTGACAAAATCCTGAATTCAGAGCTCCTAGGAGCTCCTGGGATAGTCCCAAGCTACTATACTCTCTATTGGGAAGGCGTCAAAGTTACCTGCAAGAATCACTAATCCCTACACAGTGCTGTCAGAGTAACTGATCCCTGGCATGTCCTCAATTAACAGTAATAGAAAAGAACTAATATTAAACGATACCTAGAAGATAAATATGACTGGTATCAAAGGTCAAAGCAGACAGATTCTAAATGTCTCCTATGTCAATGCTTATCATAGTTGTAAGTCTAGGAGCACACCATAAAAAGTTTAAAAATCAAGGTAGCTCTATTTTGATAACAGTGATACATTAATTCAACCTAA
>NW_021909746.1:0-529 GCF_006229205.1 Suricata suricatta | reverse complement strand
TTCGGGGGTGTGCGGGGGCCCCTGACTCGGGGCGGGGGTCCAGGTGGGACCGCTCGGCACACCAACACGCATAACTGAGGGGTCTGGAGTTCTCAGCGGTGCAGCAAGTGAAGGGGACCCACGGGAACGCCGAGTACCCCCGGGCCTCGCCAGAGTGGGGTCCTTATCCCAGTCCTGTCTGAAGGACAAGGGGGAGCAAGGTTTCTGGGGGCCACGGAGAGGTATCCCTTTGGAGAGCGGCCGCGGGTAGGAGCTGTGACCTTCGGGATGTGCAGCCTCTGCCAGGGCCACGGGCCAGCAGGGCGGAGGCAGGAGAAGGGCCCCAACGTTCCTCCTCCTGCCCTCCAGTCTCCTGCCAACTCCCCCAGCTGGCTGAGGCCAACCAGGAGGTGAGGAACTGTGTTCAGGCAGAGCTGGACCAGCCTCCCAGGACAGATCGGGGTGGGAAGGGCACGAGTGGAACATGAGGGGCGCCCGGAGAACAGGCAGCTCGGAACCCTTCCTCATGGTGCTCGAGCAACAACTGAGC
>NW_021909745.1:0-529 GCF_006229205.1 Suricata suricatta | reverse complement strand
GAGATAGGTAATCGAACATTGACTTTAATGAAGTAAGGTTTAGCCAAAATACACTTTGGACAAACCATATTCAGGAAGTCCATGCACTGCTTGCTCATGATTAAGCCCAATCAAGGTTCCAAGCACCATTTTATTTTATTTATTTATTTATTTTTACATATCTCTGATCATTTATTTTTTTTTCATAATATTTTATTGTCAAATTGTTTTCCATACAACACCCAGTGCTCTTCCCCTTAAGTGCCCTCCACCATCACCACCACCTCTTTTCCCACCTCCCCCTTCCCCCTCAACCCTCAGTTCATTCTCAGCATTCAATAGTCTCTCAAGTTTTGCACCCCTCTCTCTCCCCAACTCTCTCTCCCTCCTCTGCTCCCCCTCGTTCTCCATTAGATCTCTCTTGTTTTCCTGCTAGACCTATGAGTGCAAACATATGGTTTCTGTCCTTCTCTGCCTGGCTTACTTCACTCAGCATGACACCCTCAAGGTCCATCCACTTTCCTACAAAGGACCATATGTCATTCCCTCT
>NW_021909744.1:0-1292 GCF_006229205.1 Suricata suricatta | reverse complement strand
CTTTTCTGTCACTTCTGACTTTCAGAGATCTAAACCCTCACCACCTTATCCCAATCCAGAGTGGACATTTTATCCTGTTGAAGACTGAGAAATTGGTCTTAACTAGATCCCCTGGATTCTTCAAAGCATTGATTGTGGTTGAGACATAGGCCCTGATATCTTTAGAAAGTCACTTTTCCCATTTTGAACAGAGATGTGAAGTTTGTTCCTTTGATATAAAGCCTGGAGCACTACACTCGTGGACTTCAGGACAGTTTTGCCAAAGCAAGTTAGGGATTTAACCTCATATCACAGGTTAAGAGCCAGTACTGAAAATACCATTATGAAATATATGTTTATGGTAAGAGATATGTTTAGATATTTATGCACAACAATCCAAGTTTGGCATCTTTTAGGAATTGCCTGATTAAATTTTTATAAAAGTCCATTTTGTGAGGAAGTACTCTTGTGAACTACATCCCCATTGAGAAATGGGGTTTGAAGGATGTAGTGACCTTCTCAAGGTTATTGTTGTAGAAAGGGGCTGTACTCATTAGATTCTGTCAAAATGTCCCAATTTTTTAAACTCTGCGCTCATGATTCCCACCCAGAGATGAATCTTTCCCTTGGACCTATTTGGCAATGTCTGAGGGATGCTGCTAAACCTCTGCCATGAGCTGGACAGCTCCCAACACCAATAATGATTGAAAATGTGAGAACACTTACTCTAGACCAGCACTTCTCCAAATTCAAGGTGCATATGAATCACTTATAATCCTGGTTTAAATGCAGATTCTGTCAATTTGGAGCTTCTGGTTCATTGCTTAAGTGTTATGGAAAAAGTGAACTTCCCTTTGCTAAAATATAAACGTGACTCACTCACTCTATCTACCTAACCATGCATGTATTTATTTATTTTAAACCTAATCTCTATTCCCAATGTGGTTCTCAAATTCATGACCCTGAGATCAAGAGTCACATGGTGAAGGTGCCAGGATGGTTCACCCATGAATCATGTGACTCTTGATCTCGAAATTGTGAGTTCAAGCCTCACATTGTGTGTAGAGATTCCTAAAAAATTAAATCGGAATAAAAAAGTGTTACATATTCTACCACTGAGCTGCCCATGCACACCTTGAATTTAGTTTTAAATATTAATTCTCACTTTGAGGGCTTTGTGCATTAAGATAAAAAAAAGTAGTTCATTACTAAAATCAAGTTCACCCGTTCTACTTCACATTTTGTCTAAATTTCTTCATCCTTTCAATTTCATGCTAATTTACACATTCACTGTTCTGATTTCTGTACTCTCC
>NW_021909743.1:0-529 GCF_006229205.1 Suricata suricatta | reverse complement strand
GCGCCAGCTACTCCCCCCACCCCTGTTTGCCCATGAACCCCCCCGCGCGAGCTGGGCTCCTCCCCCAGGTCCCTGTGACCTCCGCATCCAGCAGTGGGACTCCAGCCCTCTAGCTGGGCCACCACCACCCTGCACAGCATCTCCCCTGCTCCTCCTCCTCCCCCCTTCCTCCCCGCGGGCTGCGGGACCCCTGCTCTGCCCCTCTGCCCTTGGCCTGTGAGCGCGGATGGGCCCCACTCTCTTATCCAGCTGCCCTCACTCCTTTGTGGCTTCTTCTTGGCCAGGCTTCCAGGTTCCTTCTACGGGCTGAGGACCTCGCATCGATGTCTATGCAGCAGGGTCCCCTGCACCGTCCTGCTGCCTCGGGCTGATGTGAGAGACGGGGAGGAGGGGACAAAGCAGCCCCACGCCTGCTCTGGGCCCACTCAGTTGGGGGGAGTGGGCTCCCCATGGGCAGGGGCTTGGGTCCCACCTCAGTAAGCAGCTCTCTGCATGGTACGGCTCCCGCTTTGGGGGTCACTGGAGAGTC
>NW_021909742.1:0-529 GCF_006229205.1 Suricata suricatta | reverse complement strand
GGGGAACTGACCCGGGTCGGTTGTCAGGTAACAGAGTCAAATGAATATCAAAAAGAAGCGCCCAGACTTGCCTCTGCAATGCTGTGGAAGGGAAGCTTGATGCTGCATACCAGAATGCAGGTTTGATCTTTTGTGCACCTTGGCCAAATCTACCGTCTGGCGCAGCAAGACAGTCGCCAAATTATTTTGACCAGAAAATGGCAATCTCCAGCCTCCAGATGCAAATCTTGTTTACTGGTTCACTCCCCAGAGAGTGATAATCCTTGCCTGAGGCAGCCAGAAAACTTGGCTCTCGACAGTTAATCACCTAATTTCACAGCTATCTGAAGTGGCAATCGTTATATAGCAGCTTATTTTTCCCCTAGGGAGTGTGTCTTGGGTTTTTCCCTTATTATTTTCTTTACTTTTTATTCCCTCCCTCTTCTTTTTTTGGTGGTGGGGGTGGTTATGTTTAAATGAAGTTGCTTTTACAACACCAAAGACTTAATCATCCATTTCCTATATAAAAGGTAGCTACTTTTTTGCATGG
>NW_021909741.1:0-529 GCF_006229205.1 Suricata suricatta | reverse complement strand
GAGCAGAATCACAGGTGAAGTGGTCAATGACATTGGAGTCACAGAAATCCAGCTGCAGCCCCATGGTCAGTGGTGGGAAGATTACCAAGAAACCAGCCAGCCAAGAGCTGACTACAAGCTGGTAGCAGATCTTGTTACTCATGATGGTTGTATAATGTAGAGGTTTGCAGATAGCCACATAACGATCATAGGACATAGAAGTCAGAAGAAAAAATTCTGTTGATCCAAGGAAGAGAAAGAAAAAAAGCTGAGCTGCACATGCATTATAGGAAATAGATTTGTCTCCAGTTATGATGCTGATCAAAAATCTAGGATTACAAACAGAAGTAAATGAAATTTCTAAGAAGGAGAAATTCCTTAGGAAAAAATACATTGGGGTCTTCAGGTGGGAATCCATCAGGGTAAGAATGATGATAGTGAGATTTCCAGTAACACTCAGTACATACGTGAGAAATAGAAAGAAGAAAATGACAACCTGTATTTCTGGATTATCAGTCAGACCCAGGAGGATGAAGTCAGTCACTGATGT
>NW_021909740.1:0-529 GCF_006229205.1 Suricata suricatta | reverse complement strand
TCTCACTAGAGCCACACTGGCTCCCTTTCAAGAGAAACACAGGAATAAAATGAGTGCCACACTCACAGGCAGGCCTCCGTGGTTCACTCTGACATCCAACATGGCCTCTCTTTTTTTTTTGATGTTTATTTATTAATTTTAAGAAAGAGATGGGGGGAGGGCAGAGAGAGAGAGAGAGCCCCAAGGCTACGCAACCTCAGTGCAGAGCCTGACACAGGGCTCCATCCCATGAACCATGAGATCATGACCTGAGCCAAAATCAAGAGTCAGAGACTTAACCAACTGAACCACCCAGGGGCCCCAAGGAGGCCTCCTCTTTACACATTCAATCCCCCCAAACAGGAGGCCGTGGCACCTCCCCTCCTCCTGTCCCAACCACGGGCACATCTGCTGTGACCACATCTACCCCAGGACCCACAGGGGAGGGAGTCAAAGTCACAGCAAATCATCAGACAGATTTTCCAATCAATGTCACAGGATGGAGTTGCAATTTACAGGGATCCCGTGTGTGGGAATCCAACTGCAGAGC
>NW_021909739.1:0-529 GCF_006229205.1 Suricata suricatta | reverse complement strand
CATACTCTTGTTGATTTTCTGTGTAAATGATCAACTCATCAATGTAAGTTGGGTGTTAAAGTCTCCTAATATTATTTTATTACTATCAATTATTTCCTTTATGTTTGATATTAACTGATTTTTGTATTTAGATATTTTCATGTTGGGTTCATACATATTTACAATTGTTTTATCTTTTTATTGGATTGTTCTCTTTATTATTATATGGTCTCCTTACTTGTGTCTTTTATCAGATTTTGCTTTAAATTCTATTTTGTCTTATAGTCCAGCTCTCTTTTAACATCCATTTGCATGATAAATATCCCCTCACTTAAATTACATTAGAATTATATTAAAATTAAATTAATTTTTTTATTGTGTCAGGTGTACAATTTCATGATTCAACACTTACATATAACTTCTGGTGCTCATCTGCAGGGGACCAGCCCACGCACCCCAGTCGAAAGGTCCTGAGTAGGGGGTTGGTGTCGGTGCAATATCTATAAGAAAGAAGACAGACAATGACAAACAAGACAGACAACGGGCATGG
>NW_021909738.1:0-529 GCF_006229205.1 Suricata suricatta | reverse complement strand
ACTCCTTACTGCATTGTTCGACTTTACCTAAAGGCCCAATATATTAGGAATATATTAATTACCTTATACAAGTAAACATGTAATAAAGTAATCCTTTGACATTAATGTAGAATATAATGTTATTGTTTTATAATTGTATAGATGAATGCAAATGCAGATATGTTTAATTATATTCAGTTACTGACCCAACAAAGAGCAGAATCCATTTTAATTTAAAGTAAATATTCTGAAGGGAAGCAGAAAAAGTAGTTACAGAGATGGAAGGAGGCAAACCTCTTAAATACAGAGAACAACCTGAGGTTGATGGGGGAGTACAGGGGAGAGGGAAAAATGGGTGACTGAGGAGGGCATTTATTGGGATGAGCATTGGGTGTTGTATGTAAGTGATGAATCCTGGGAGTTTATCCCCAAAACCAAGAACACACTGTATATACAGCATGTTAGTCGATTTGACAATAAATTATATAAAAGAACAAAACAAAGCAAAACCCCAAAAAACAAAAAAAGCATAAAATAAACATTATAAAAA
>NW_021909737.1:0-529 GCF_006229205.1 Suricata suricatta | reverse complement strand
GCAGCTCTCTCGAACATGTTTTCTGTTGGTCCATTTGACTGTAGTATTCTATAGTTATCATTTACATTGGCTTCTTACTACATTAAGCAAATCCAGGGGTGCCTGGGTGGCTCAGTCGGTTAAGCCACCAACTTCAGCTCAGGTCCAATCTCACGTTCGTGGGTTCGAGCCCCTCCTCAGTCTCTGTGCTGACAGCTAGCTCAGAGCCGGGAGCCTGCTTCCGGTTCTGTGTCTCCTCTCTCTGCCCCTCCCCTTCTCATGCTCTCTCTCTGTATCAAAAATAAATAAAACATTTAAAAAATCCAACAAGCAAACAAGGGGTGCTTGGGTGGCTCAGTCAGTTAAGTTGCCAACTTTGACTCAGGTCATGATCTCACTGTTTATGAGTTCGAGCCCTGTATCAGGCTCTGTGCTGACAGCTCAGAGGTGGAGCCTGCTTTGGATTCCATGTCTCCCTCTTTCTCTCTCTGCCCCTCCCCTGCTCCTGCCCTCTCTCTGTCTCTCAAAGATAAATAAACATTAAAAAAAA
>NW_021909736.1:0-529 GCF_006229205.1 Suricata suricatta | reverse complement strand
AAAAAAGATTTTATTTTTAAGTAATCTCTGTACCCAATGTGGGGCTCAAACTCATGACCCTGAGATCAAGAGTCACATGCTCTACAGCCAGGTGCCCTACCATTCATTTCTTCTTACTCAGTTACAGAACCTTGATTTTATTTGGAGTGGCAGTATGCTGCCCTACTGACAGATGTGGGACATAGGACTACATCCTAGCCAGTGAGACTCAAAGGGAAGTTGTGGGTAGGATTTTCAGGAAGACTCTTTAAAAGGAGAACAGACAGCTGTGGCGTAGACGTTTTGTCTTTTTTTTTTTCTTCCTTCCTCCTGTTTCCTGTCTGGTTTCAAAAATAATGGCTGGAGTGTAAGCAGCCATCTTGGATCATGAGGCAACAATCAGGATAGAATCCAGTCGCCAGGTCAGTGAGCAGGAAGATAGAAGCCTGAGGCCTGATATCTGCTTCCTCATCCTTTTATATGAGGGAAAACAATAATCTCAGTCTTATTTAAGCCCTGTTACTTTTGGTCTCTGGTGCCAGCAGGTGAA
>NW_021909735.1:0-529 GCF_006229205.1 Suricata suricatta | reverse complement strand
GGTGGCCTGAGCCGCTGGGCCCGCACACCTGCTGCAAACGTGCCTGACGATGGGTAACTCTTTAAAGGTCCAAAACATATCTGGAGAGGAAATAAAAATAAATCTTCAAGTCACTAGAAAGAAGAAACTTAAAGCCAGAGCCTTATCCCCATAATGTGACGCTCGGCAGGAGCCCCAGGGGTCATCAGGCCAGTCGTGGACCCTTGGCTGCTGGGTTCTCATGGTGGCAGGGAGGGACTGGAAGGTTGGCCTTTGCCCTTGTGGGGCGGAGAGGTCGCCCTGACCCTGACCTCCTGACCCTGACCCATGGAAGGGCGTCTCTCGTGGTAAAGAAGCTGGAGGGAGATGGGACACCAATCCACGGACTCAGAAGCAAGAGGAGAACATGACTCCGCCCAGTGCTCTGGGTCAGGACACGCCCCCTGCCCCCAGGAGGACCTGGAGACCCACGTGGTCTCCCCAGCTGGGAAGCTCACGCCACCCAGGGTGCAGAAGCTTTCTTCTCCCGGGGTCTCAGTCCTGGTTTTTG
>NW_021909734.1:0-529 GCF_006229205.1 Suricata suricatta | reverse complement strand
AATACGAGTATTTTTAGGTTTCAGTGCTGAATATGATTTAGTTTAGAAAGCATAAGTTGAATTCATTTTAAAAGATAATTTGGCAGTGTAGGCATGGCTTAGTTCCAACGACATTTTGATTCTCGATTTTACTTAACTTTATCTCATAAATAATTTTTTACTTCTCTGATGGACCACCAAAGCAAGCAAGCCAATGAGAAATCTCCCCTTGCTTCTGGTATAACAACCTTTGGGAATATGGACCAAAACAAGGAGCAGACACACTGATGTGGGCGGGAGATACCGTAACAGTGCAGAGTCACCATCAAAGTGGGGTTAGGCTGTTGTAGACATCCTCTATGGGGCTGAAATGATGTCTTGAGATCCAACTCTATCTCAACTATATTTTTCATAGATCCTCTGACTAGGGGTGTCTGGCCAGGACCCCGACCAGCCAGTCTTGATCTAGCCCACAAGTTATTACAACATCACAAAAACCACTGCAGTGCATGTGAAAATATTCAGCCACCATCATCCCTGAAACCGACCA
>NW_021909733.1:0-1292 GCF_006229205.1 Suricata suricatta | reverse complement strand
AAAAAAAATACAGATGGTGCTTCAGTTTCATATACTTTCTGAAGGTCGTTCTAGACAATGATTCACTGTCCCTTTTCTTGAGGGGGGGAAAAAACTCCAAACTTTCCAGTCTTGGGGGGAAAAAACTGTATATATGTGAGTGTGTTTCTATGCCTCTGTGTGAAGAAAATGTATTGAAAATCAGGATGCGCATTTTTCTGAAAATGGTTGCTACCACTTAAAAAGGCAAAGCCTGAATATCTTAATTTTCTAGGAAAGCCTCAATCATATTGTGTAGTTTCTTTGTTCCTGTTTCATTTCACTTTGTTTTATCCCCTGCTCCTGATTTATGGCTCTCTTGGCATGAAGATAATATAAGGATAATGACTTTGAAACTGGAACTACTAGAAAGCTGATGAACTAGCCCCCTTTCTAACCCTCCTCCATGAATATTTCCTCCTTCTGCTTTTTAAAATTGTCACCAGGACATTTCCCAATAATACTATACACTGAACTGATATTCTAGGTAGCTAGATACAGAGCATTTTTCTAGACCTTCTGCTTTGAGCATTAGTCATTTCTCTTCAGTGCAAAGCCCAAGGCATCCAAGAAAGACCTTTCTCCTTGGATGGTGGGTTACTTTATTTCTTGAGTACTGCAGACATGATCATTATGGGTAATGACCTAATAACTTGCTATTCAATGTTTGCACATCACATCTATGAAAGTTCCCAGTGCACATACCACTGGCTCCTTGTAAGAATGATTTAATGTTAAGTAACAAACCTCAAGCTGGAGGAAGCTCTTTTCTTATGCATGACACATGCAAAGCTGGTTCATATCTAATGCAAATATCATCTAAAAGCTGTTGGCTCAGAATAGGATTTAGGGATAAAAAGATGCCAAAACTAACTGATGCCAGCCGTCTGTGGGTTCAGGTGGGAGGTCAGGATGTGCGGTATTTATGAAATGCCTAGAACAGGCCCAGGAAGCTGGGAGGTTGTCCTACAGTCTTGGCGTTTTACACACGTTATCATGTTTGAGACGCCTATCTTTCCTATGAAGTAGACACTGTAATGATTCTCATTTTACAGATGAGGCAGCTGAGCATCTAAAAGTTTCAGCAACTTCCCCAAGATTACATTAAGAGTAAGTAGCAGATTTGAACTGAGACCTGCCTGATCCCACAGCCAACGGACCATCCTCTCTCTTCATTAACTGGTCGGTCCTTGAATCAGGGACTTTTATTTTTCTCTTGCTCAGCTCCTCCCAGTGTAAACTGGGAGCAATGGCCTATGTCCTGGGCATTTCAC
>NW_021909732.1:0-529 GCF_006229205.1 Suricata suricatta | reverse complement strand
TTTTTTCTATCTGGTCCTTCAAATAGATTTTTTTGTTCCAGTGATGCTAAGTGGTTAGTATATTTATGAATTTTCAGTAAAATATAGGGATTTAAAAATACTTAGTGTAGTTTGAAAAAAACACTATCTTTTTATAGAAACTTTATAATATGTTGTAGTTAAGGGATGTTAAACTTTACTGTTTATTTGATGTCATAAACATCAGTTCATTCAAGAGTTCATAAATTTATTATAATCAGAGAGATTAGAATTCTTAAGTTCTTTTCTGCAGATATGGATCGCTCTCCCTCCCTCTCCCTCTCTCTCCCTCTCTGGCTCTTTTTCTCTCAGTCTTAATTTCAGGAGTTTTAATCCATTGCATTATCCATGTGACATTATTGTAATAGTTCTTAAATACTGCACAAAAGAATATCGATAACATTGAGAGGCATCTGGTAATAAGCATAGGAATTTTAAGTAACTTGATTCGTGTGCTGAGAATCTTCCTAGTGGGCCAACATGTGATTCATATCTAAAGGCTTTCCTAAAT
>NW_021909731.1:0-529 GCF_006229205.1 Suricata suricatta | reverse complement strand
CCACCAACAGTGTAGGAGGGTGCCTGTCTCTCCACACCCTCTCCAACATCTGTAGTCTCTTGCTTTGTTCATTTTAGCCACTCTGACTGGTGTGAGGTGGTATCTCAGTGTGGTTTTGATTTGTGTTTCCCTGATGAGGAGTGATGTTGAGCATCGTTTTATGTGTCTGTAGGCCATCTGGATGTTCTCTTTGGAGAAGTGTCTGTTCATATCTTCTGCCCATTTCTTCACTGGATTATTTGTTTTGTGATTGTGAAGTTTGGTGAGTTCCTTGTACATTTCGATTTATCTGATATGTCATTTGCAACTATCTTTTCCCATTCTGTCGGTTGTATGTTACTATTTAACTTGTACCCTTCCTTTTTACTGTTTTGATTTCTTTGTGCTCATTACCCATCTGTTCTTGCATGCTGTCTACCTTTTCCATTACAGGTTTAACATACTGATCCCAGTTTTAAATTCTCTGACAATTCCAACCAACTGACATCTGAATCACATTTGAGTTTGGTTCTTATGGTTGCTTTGTATC
>NW_021909730.1:0-529 GCF_006229205.1 Suricata suricatta | reverse complement strand
TTAAGGTCATGTCCTCTTAGTACAATTTTAAAAAGGCTTGTAATGACATAAAAATAATAAAAATTATATGGAAGTAAGTAGCAGTGGTAAGAAAATAACAACTCAAAAATAGTCTACCGACACTAATGTGTTTGCACAAGTCTAGACGTGTTCTCAGTGTCACCGTGGTATCTTTGGAGCGGCTCACCATTCGACACACCTCCATTCAGCACATCACAGGGACCAGAGCTGGTCCATAGCACAGACCACCTGTTGCAGTGCTCTGAGCTGGTCAGCCTGACACTCTCCAAGAAACCTCTACTTTATTCCTTCCCTCTACCTTAATCATCAACTCCTGTGGCTGCATTCCCTTTTCCAGACTGGTTTCCAGGATAAATTGGCAGTGGAGATGTCCACTGGAAAACCTTATTTTTGGTGACTTATACTATGAATGTGCTGTCTTTTCAATTCAGTTCACATACTATCTGCATTTATCAGTCACTTTTTTTATACAGGTGAGTGAAATATGTCATACCTTTAACAATCTAGT
>NW_021909729.1:0-529 GCF_006229205.1 Suricata suricatta | reverse complement strand
TCATCCAACCTTCTATTCCAACAATGTTGATCCTGAAAAGGAAATAGTTTTGCAAAGTGCATGGGTGGCTCATCAGCTGGCTATGCCTCCAAATCGTGACTTTGGCTGAGGTCATGATCTCACAGTTCATGAGTTCTGCACGGACCATGCAGAGCCTGCTTGGAATTCTCTCTCTCCTTCTCTCTGTCCACCTCTTGCACATTTCTGTGCTCTCTGTCACTCTCTCTCTCTCTCAAAATAAGTACACTTAAAAGAAAAAGGATATACTTTTTCACCAGTTCTGATATTGCTGGTTATTGTCTCTGCATGCAGAAGACTTTGATAATGGTTCACACTTGGAATAAAAATCCTTGTGTGTGGATCTCTTGGTTCTAGTTCATCTCACATTTTCCTGAAAGTGAACCACGTACTGTTACAGGCTACCCCGATTTCCTTCTGATTTTTAGAAAACTGGGTGAATGCAGAACAAAGTTTCCTGAACTGCTCTGACTATGGCCTCTTTGGGTCTCCAGAGAAATGGTGCCTGAGG
>NW_021909728.1:0-529 GCF_006229205.1 Suricata suricatta | reverse complement strand
CTGCAGGCTGTACAGGCCCGGCAGGTGCTGCACAGGGTCAAGGACAGCCTGGCTCTGGTTACGTCCCACACGGCAATCTGCACCTGGTCACAAGTGCAAACGAGGTCAATGGCACCGTGTATTGTAGACACATCCGTGAGACAATGCCACCTCTTCCTGCCTTGATCTTGGTGAAAGCCCCTATGGAAATGGATATCATTTTACTACAGCTCCTGCTTTTCTCTTTGGTCAGTCCTGAATACAACGTAGAGTTATTCACTGAAAGGCATCATTTGCATTTGAAAGGGTGACTAACTTTCAATTGTGAAGAAGGTGCCAAGGCCTTGCTTACTGACTGAAGAACCAGGCCATAGCTGCTGGGACACCAGGTACACTCCCCGACGCTATTAATGGCAAATTTTGCCCTGTGAAAAATGGGACATCACCTTCCTAGAGCTACAGTATGGTTCGGATTAAAATATGTGTAAAATACAGAGAATGGTGCCTGGCGTGTAGGAAACACTACATGGACAGACATCCTCTCCCCTTG
>NW_021909727.1:0-529 GCF_006229205.1 Suricata suricatta | reverse complement strand
CTTGCTTTTTGTTCATTAAATTTATTATCCTTGAATTCAGCAATAGGTGTGACTACATTCCTGAGTAAAATTTTTGTATTGCTGCAGCTTTATTGATTTCAAGTCATTTTTTTTTTAATTTCAAGTATTTTCATTCTGGAGAGTATAAAAAACTTAGATGTCAGTTCTTCTTAGGCAAATGAAAGGCTGAATTCTAATGACTTCAAATCCTTTGCTTGATCTGGCAATTTGGCTAGTTTTTATTTATTAATCAGCTTAGTTTTGTTGCTGTTTCAGTAACTGAAAAATGGATAAGTAGATTTGTGTGAGTCATTTTAAGTGGTAGATATTAGAAAATTAAATTAAATTACAATTATGTATCTTTGGAATTAAAAATAATTGAAAACAAATTTTAGCTTGAGCAACTCTGCATAATCTCTATTTAGCTTTTGCTTTCAGTATTGCTATACGTTTCAGTACCTGCATGATAATAAATTAGTACATTCGCTTTATGATGGATACTTTGATTAAACAGTGTGTTCTAGTAAAA
>NW_021909725.1:0-529 GCF_006229205.1 Suricata suricatta | reverse complement strand
CCCTTCACCCCCGTGTGTGGTGCCACCCATTTGGCCGATACAAACAGTCTTCTCTGTGTGCGTGTTCTCTGCTGCTCCAGATCAGATGGCTCCAAAACGTCGTAGCCTGAGATCACAGCCATCTGTCCTGCCGGAGAGTCAGGACTCCTCCAGCGGCCACGTTGGCTACTCTTGGCACGAGGTCTTTTGCGAGGTCACCGTGAAGGTGTTGGTCGGTGCCTCGGTCACCTGCTGGATGGTCTGTAGCCGCTCATCGAGCTGGGGACTGGGGGCTTCAGAGTCCTACCGCCTGGCTCTCCTCTTGTGACCTGGCTTTCCTAGTCAGAGTCAGCTCAGGGACAGCAGCTGAAGGTGGAATGCGTGTTGTGATCTCCTTGCCAGATCTCCCCACTGTCACTTCCTTCGTGTGTTATTTGTGAGAAACAGATAAACAGATATTTGAAACTAAATCCAGCCCACACTCACGCGGAAAGAAATGAAGCCTTATCTTTTTCTGTGTGCAGGGAGGAATGTGAAAAATTTGCAGACA
>NW_021909724.1:0-529 GCF_006229205.1 Suricata suricatta | reverse complement strand
TAGGAAAGTGGATGGACCTTGAGGGTGTCATGCTGAGTGAAGTAATCCAGGCAGAGAAGGACAGAAACCATATGTTTGCACTCATAGGTCTAGCAGGAAAACAGGAGAGACCTAATGGAGAACCAGGGGGAGCGGAGGAGGAAGAGAGAGTTGGGGAGAGAGAGGGATGCAAAACTTGAGAGACTATTGAATGGTGAGAATGAACTGAGGGTTGAGGGGGAAGGGGGAGGGGGGAAAGAGGTGGTGGTGATGGTGGAGGGCACTTAAGGGGAAGAGCACTGGGTGTTGTATGGAAAACAATTTGACAATAAAATATTATGGGAAAAAAAGAGCTGTGACTAGTTTTAAAAAATGCTATAAAATAGGTGCATAATTAAATGGAGGCTGCCACTGCAGGGACTGAAAAGGCAGAGAGGAGAATAGGTAGATTAGAATTCACAGTTACAGAAAAAAAGGAAGCCAAGAAAAAGAGAGGAATTGATCCAGGAGCACGAAAGGAGAATTTGAGAACTGAGTGATGTAATCAAAT
>NW_021909723.1:0-529 GCF_006229205.1 Suricata suricatta | reverse complement strand
TTTTTTATTTATTTATTTATTTATTTTTTCATTTTCAGTACTTCCTTTTATTTTTTATTTTATTTTTTTATCTTGCAACCTTGTTATAATGGATTATTCTAGGATTTTTTTTGAAATTTTATTTTATTTTTTTTTACTTTATAAAGTTTCATATTTTTTTTAACACATGCAATTATTTTCCATCATTTACAATACAGTGGTTACAATGACACTCCAAACAGAAAAGCATAGTAAAAAATCAAAACACCTCAAGGGGGAAAAACTGAGAGCTTTCCCCCTGAGATCAGGAACACGACAGGGGTGTCCACTCTCACCACTGCTGTTTAACATAGTGTTGGAAGTCCTAGCATCAGCAATCAGACAACAAAAGGAAATAAAAGGCATCAGAATTGGCAAAGAAGAAGTCAAACTTTCACTTTTCGCAGATGACATGATACTCTACATGGAAAACCCAATTGACTCAACCAGAAGCCTTCTAGAACTGATTAATGAATTCAGTAACGTTGCAGGATACAAAATCAATGTACAG
>NW_021909722.1:0-1292 GCF_006229205.1 Suricata suricatta | reverse complement strand
GTAAAATTCATAGTAAATTAGCAATTAAATGAGACAAATTTTCCCAAAGAAGTTTATCTGCCAAAAATCTTTGGCGTATCTCATGCTTAACAGTGAAGCATTAGAAAAATATATATGTATATTTTAAATCAGAAGTAAGATTAGAATGCTATCAATTTCTTCTATTCAACATTGTATTGAAGATCCTCTCTAGTTCAGTTTTTTAGAAGAAAAAAGAAAAAGAAATAATAGAATAATAATAGGAATAGAAAGAAAAGGGAAAGACTGTCATTTTTATGATGCTATCTGGATGGAAATACTGAAATAATCTACAAGTGTATTGTTAGAATAAATACCCATGATTTCTATATACCAGTCACAGAAAATATAATCAAAGGATATTACACTAACCAGGAAAAAAAAAAAAGAGTTCCTAGGAATAAATCTCAATCTCACTAAAGATACATGTGTCCTTTACAGAGAAAATGATACAACTTAAAGAACTTAAAGAAAACCTACAAAAATGGATGTTTATAGACAGAGATATCCAATATCGTAGAGAAGATAAGCCTCCTCAAATTTGTGAATTAAGTGTAATTATAATAAACTCCAAGTCAGGGCAGAGTTTGAAAAACAAATTCTAAAATTACTTGGAAAGGCAAAATGCAAAGAACAGCCAAGATAATTTTAAAGAATATGGAAGTATTCTTATTGTCCTACCGTGTTGTGAGCCTTATTACATATATATAGTAAATATAAGAGTACATTAGAGCAGAGAGCCCAGAAAGAGACCCAAACATTTATGAAAACAATATATGAAAGAAATGGTTTTACAGATTAGAAAGAAAAAGGGTTGGGACAACTGGGGGGGGGGAATTCAATCCTACCTCATATCATACCCAAAAGTCCATTCCATGGAAAGAACAGACCTAAATTGGAAAAGCAAAATTAAAACAAAAAGAATTTAGAATATTTAGATTATATTTAAGACTATGGGATTGGGAATGAATCCATGACATAAAAATTAAAAGTGCATGCCATAAAGAAAAACACTGACAAATTCAATTGTATTTAAAACTTTTATTCACTGATACTATTTTAAAAATGAAAGACAAGACACAGCCTTGGAAAAGACACCTGTAATACACACAGTTAACAAAGAATGAATAACCAGAATTCTGCAATAAATCAATCTTGCAAATTGATAAGAAAAATATAGTAATCTGATTTAAAACAGGCAAAACATAAATAGGCAATTCACAGAAGAGGAGCCATAAGGGGTCACTAAACCTACCAAAAAAGTTCAACGTTAG
>NW_021909721.1:0-529 GCF_006229205.1 Suricata suricatta | reverse complement strand
GCCCCCCAGAGCCCCCGCGGCACGGTTCCTCTGAAGACCGGGGCCCGGCACCCACGGGGCACACACCCCACGGGGCACACACGGGCTGTTTTCTGTGTTAGCCTCTCAGTCGGACCAGACTGTCCCCCAGCTGTCTTAGCAAGCAATCTCGAGGAGTCGGAGGGGATGAAATCATGCGTGTGGGAACGGGTGCCCTGGGAGCTGGCGCATCCGTCACCCGGCCTCTTGCCGGGATCTCAAAGTCCTGAAATTTTTTGTTAACGTTTATTTACTACTGAGAGACAGAGTGTGAGCAGGGGAGGGGCAGAGAGAGAGGGAGACACAGAATCGGAAGCAGCTCCAGGCTCTGAGCTGTCAGCACAGAGCCCAACGCGGGGCTCAAACCCACGAACCATGAGATCCTGACCTGAGCCGAGCCGGACACTTAGCCGACTGAGCCCCCAGGCCCCCCATGGGTCCTTGTATTTTAAGGGATGGAGACCCCTCAGAGCCACACTGCTGCGGAGCCCCGGCCTGGCCGTAGGAGTCC
>NW_021909720.1:0-529 GCF_006229205.1 Suricata suricatta | reverse complement strand
ATCTTCATCCATTGTCAGTAGTTCTCAGACTAGCCTGCACATGAGAATCACCTAGCACAGTAGTTCTAAAATTAAATGTTCATGCAAATCACCCAGGATTTCTGCCACAACACTGATTCTGCTTCAGGGGGGTGGGTTACATTTTTAATTAGAAACTGGTAACTATAATCCTATGGTCCATGGACTACACAAATATTTATGACTTTTAAAAAATGAATACTACAGAGGGTCCTTCGATAAATATAATCACAATCTTAGAGGAGGGCTGTGAAAAGATTTTTAATGCTCCCAGATAATTCAAAAAAAAAAAAAAAAGGGCTCAGACTATTACATTAAAGCCCATCACAAGACCTGTCATCAGATTGGAACTATATAATCTTGTAAGAATACATGACACAGTAATATTTACAAATGCTATCATTGACCACAAGATTGTAACTGGTGAACATTAACTGAAATATTTCTAGAATGTGGGGAAGTCTTGGGAGGCAGGGTGGTGAAGAAGAGGAGGGCTATCATACCTGAAGCA
>NW_021909719.1:0-529 GCF_006229205.1 Suricata suricatta | reverse complement strand
CACATCTGCTTTTCAATATGTCACACTCTCACAAATCTCTAAGGATTCTCCTTCAGTTCCACTTAAAGGTGCTTCACGTCCACAGTGAGGGCCTCCATAATCTCATTGGCTCTCCATTGCTTTGAGGGCTTGGGGTAATCTCTGTGTTTCTGAGGAAGTCTATATTCATTCATTTCTGAGTGTTTGCCTTGAGTGAGAAATGTGCCAGGGTAGCGGTAGGCACATTGGGATTTGGTGCAGAAATCCCAGGAACACTGGGGACAGAGACCATCTAATTTCTGCTTAATGCTTCCCAATATATGGAGGCTTTAATCATAATCATACAAAACTATGACCCACCAATTTCATCAGTTGATAAAGCACCTCCCTAAAATGAGAAAATCTAACCCTTTATTTCAGTTCAAAAGTTCAAATTTTGGGGCACATGTGTGGATCCATTGCTGAAGGATCTGACTTCAGCTGACGTCATGATCTCACAGTCAGTGAGTCTGAGTCTCGCACAGGCCTCAGTGATGACAGCACAGAGCAA
>NW_021909718.1:0-529 GCF_006229205.1 Suricata suricatta | reverse complement strand
ATGTCTGAGTTAGGAAAGAAGGGTGTACCAATATGTTTATGGGAAACAGAACTTGGCATGAAATACGCAACTGAATCAATGCAGGGAAGTCCCTAATGATCAGCCAGGTGTGACACCTGGACCCTGCGTACAAGAGGTGGTCAGGGACTGAGCTGGAGTCAACTTGGGCATTTTGAGCTATAGCAGACTGGCCATCCGTGGTGAGTGTAGCCTGAAACTGGGTACCCAAAGGGAATCATGGGCTGAGGACCAAATGGATTTCTTTGGGAGAGACAAAGAAGCATCCACCAGAAGTTTTCTGTTTATTAGGACATTTCTGACAAAGGCTGCAGCTGAAGACATAAATGGCTTCTCTTTAAAGACTAATAGTGTTTCCAAACCCAAGAGACTTTCCCTAGAAGAATCATAGTCATCCATTCAGAGAAGCAGAGGCTTCACAAGATCCAGCTTTCCAGAATTAATAGAGATGAAGAAGACATGGATGAGCATTTGTGGGAGACGGAGGAGAACCTGGAGGTGATCCATCAGT
>NW_021909717.1:0-529 GCF_006229205.1 Suricata suricatta | reverse complement strand
ATGGAACGATTTGCAAAGAAAACTGGAGGTGCTGTATCATAAGACATTATCAATAATTAGGATAAAAGACAAAAACATGGAGTCCCCTATAAGAAGAAGCCAAGCAAGTGTAAATGTTCTCTTGTCCTGAATCTTTTCTTTGCCACATATCTTAGGAATGTGAAAGAATGCTGAGGTAAGTAAGTTGAATATTTCATCTTTTTTGTCTGTCATTCCCCACCTTGAGATATACTGACAAGAAGTGTGTTGACTTCTGCAATGGGAGAATCAGCATAGGGCTAGAGCTATAGAAACACTCCTAGACCATTGAGATCTAGAATTGTTCTTCCCTTCCATTGTTTCCTTGGTTTTTTTAAATTTTCATATCAGATTCACTATACACTCAATGGCAAAGGACCTTTTTTTTCATGGACATATAAGGATTTTGACTGCTTCACATTCATTTCCAGTATTTATAGTGACAGCACTATGGTTTTTCATTTGAAATCTCTTACCTCACTCTTAGTTCACATGCTGCTTGCAGGGCTGG
>NW_021909716.1:0-529 GCF_006229205.1 Suricata suricatta | reverse complement strand
TTTAGGATTTCCCAAGAAGACGAACCCGGCTCTGGGTCAGAACCCAAGGGCAGCGCTCTGGCTGGAGAACGAGAGGTGTGTTGAGAAGCTCTTCCTCAGGAAACCATCGGGCTGGGTTCTGAGAACCATCCGGTCCCTCAGGCCCTGCAGTGAGCCGCCGCCACCCCTATAAACTCTCCTCTCCTTTGTCCCTCTGTGGGGAGCGCCATTAGAAACAAGGCCCTGGATTTTATCCGTATTTCCCCCTGACTTTGGACCTCCAATGATTCTGTTTCTCCCACATGCAAAATGCTCTCCCTCTGTCCCTCCAAGTCTGGTTCCTTTATAGCATCATCCTGAGGCCCGGGCCGGCCTCCTCTACACCAGGGAGAGCTCCTCCCCAGGGTAGGAATCCTCAGGTAGGGTTCTTAACGCCGACACCCTAGACCTTTAGGAGTGACTGCCTCCCAGCAGACGCGCACAGGAGGCAGAGGGGCCGCTGCAGACACACTCCTGTTCCAGAAGAACAAAACCAGGAGACGCACTGTCC
>NW_021909715.1:0-529 GCF_006229205.1 Suricata suricatta | reverse complement strand
CAAATGCCAGGTAATATGCAGTGGCATAGGGAATAGCACTGTTTGCTCTTACCATTACCAAGTCTACAATGGACCTGATGGGAGTTCCTTTCTGTCCTGAAGCTGTCGAATAGTATTTTCCTGAATTCTGTGACTGAAAGAATGGACAAACAATGGCAGGTAAATGTTAACAACTGTCCCTGGTTGTGGAAGTGAAGATGGCCTGACTCTCTGCAAAGAAGTGGGTTGCTCTATAAATTTTCATGAATAGAAATGTCATGTGCTTTGTTGGTTTTATCTGCTCCAGTGCATGGGGCCAATTACGTGAAAAAATGAAAAGGTCCTTGGTGGCAATTCAAACCACTAATGAATCTAAAGTGAAATTAACTTTGGCAAACCAAACAAAGCAAGGAAAAATAAAGGAAAAAAACTTAACCAGCACCTGTGGGGCAGTGTCCACAGAGGTAAGAAATGTAATCAAAATATTATCAGGGGGAGAAAAAAGAGGCAGATGATGAAATGATTCTCGCCATGATCTTTTTGCCGTGTT
>NW_021909714.1:0-529 GCF_006229205.1 Suricata suricatta | reverse complement strand
TAAAATTTTTGGATTGTGGTAAAATACGTGACTCATAAAACTTAACCACATTCATGTGTACAACTCAGTGTATTAACTACATTCATAGTATCATGCAACCAGCACCATTCTCTGTTTTAAAACTTTTCATCATCCCAAACAGAATGGGAATGTACATTTTTTTAAATTTGTGTTTGAGAGAGAGAGAAACAGAGTGTAAGTTGGGGAAGGGCAGAGAGAGAGGGAGATTCAGAATTCAAAGCAGGTTCCAGTACAGAGCCTGACGTGGGGCTCAATGTAGGACTCAAACTCACGAACCATGAGATCATGACCTGAGCCTAAGTCAGATGTTTAACCATCTGAGCCATCCAGGTGCCCCAAGGGAATGTACATTTTTAAGAGGCCTGCTGCCTCTGAGGAAACCTATTTTGAGAACACCGGTGTTCAGGGATGAGGCTGGCAGAGGCTTCATTAGTGGAAAAAACGGCTTTCTTTCCCAAGGTACCAGCTCTGTTTTCATGCCTCTTTGGCACTCTCACCCCTCGCCCCC
>NW_021909713.1:0-529 GCF_006229205.1 Suricata suricatta | reverse complement strand
GTACAGCAAACTTCTCTGAGACAGGGACCTGAGAGAGCTCAGTGCACAGAGGAGCTCAGAGTCCAGGTACACTTCAGTTCACTGAGCGGGCGGGTACAAATATCTGTGGGCAAGCACGAGCTCCCCGTGCCCTTGGGGCTGGAATAAGGTGTGATCAGGCAGCACTTCATAGATGGTCACTGGGGCTGGGTCTTGAACAACAGTGGGGATTTTTCAGGCATTTGGAAGAACAGTCCTGGCCCTTACTCAACACCACTCCCCCGGGGAAAACGATTCCCATCTTTGTGTCCTTCTGTGTCTTACCCCGGGCAGACGGGAACGGGCTGTCCACACGTGTTGTCACCGTGGGTACTCATTTTACCTCTTCTTAATGGAAATATCCTCTTGGAGTAGGAAGAATGAAGGATGTGGTGAGCACAGGGGACAGCTACGATAACAGGCTGTGGGTCTCCATGGCCACAGGGATCCCTGGGAGGCCACGGCCATTAGTGCTCTGTCTGCTTTTTCACCCCTGCACCTAGAAAGAATT
>NW_021909712.1:0-529 GCF_006229205.1 Suricata suricatta | reverse complement strand
GACGTTATTTTCCATGAAGAACCTTGAATTTGTGCTGATAATAAGGCATATCTGGAAGGCAGTTGGAGATACCAAGCTCACAGAGTAGAAACAAGCACCCATTGGCATTAATATCATTTCTCTTTCAGAATAAATTTCTACCAGACCCTCCAAGAAAAAAAAGAAAGGTAATTATCATATGACTTTCTACCAATGCCTCACCCAGTTGAAATGGATGATAGTCGTGTGTCACCTGGAGAAGCAAGCCGCCAAAATCACATTCTCTCCCTTTATTTTATAACTTTCCTCTCCTTCACACACACATGCACACACACATGAACACACACACCTACACACACACACTCACTCACACTGAGGACTTCTCAAGAAATCTTCATTTAAGGGAATTTTCTATTCCTTTACGGAGATGTCTTCTTAGAAATCAGAGAGGTTGGAAGGCTGATGTGCACTGGGAGAGACACTGCTGACCCAGAAGATCTTTTCCTTTATGGAGAAGCCCACCCTGTGGACATGGCTTTGGGGTTGAGTG
>NW_021909711.1:0-1292 GCF_006229205.1 Suricata suricatta | reverse complement strand
ATTGGGTTGTATATCTGCATAGATTTTCTTTAAAACACTTATCACCTTCCCTAGTTCTTTCCTAGTATTGAGGAATCAAGGAGGTATAAAGTTGAAAGCATCTTTCCTTTTAGATGCTCAGCTTCTCCGTTTTCGGAGAAATGTGATTTAAGAAGAAAAAATCAATAACTCAACTCCTTTCTGAAGGCTCTGTTTTGGCCCTTGAGTTCTTTGTCTCCACAGCATGCTGTGATATTATCTGTCTCACTGCAAGATACCGGGTAAGAGAGCTGTCAGTCTGACATGTGCTGAAAAGGACTAGTTTATCCCTAAACCAGGGCTCCTCCTTGGTCTATTCAAAAATATTTGACTTGCCCCCAGTGACTTTCTGTTACTATTTCTTTTGTTTGTTCAGATAAATAGAAAAGAGCTTGGGGGGAAAGGGGGCAGTAGAATAAAATGACAGTTAAAACACAGATATAAATTCACTGGATAAGTAAGAGACTGATATTCTTATAATTGGAAAGCCTGTATTTGTCAAGTCTCAGTACTTGTTCTTGAACCTGGGTCTTTGGGATTCAGGAACTGGTTTTATTCATTTATTTTTAAATCTTGTTTATTTAAGTTCTGTTTGCTATAATACAACCCTTAATCAGAAATATGCAACTGTTGTTTTAGGAAATAAGATAGCCATACTTCATTTTCTTAAGTGATTTAGTCTTCTACATCCAATAACCTGAGATGTGGGAATGCAGGACCAGTGTCTGATTTCCTTTTGTATTCCCCATAGAATCCATGTCTTCCTATGCCCTAAATATTTGTAAGTCTGAATTGAATATGGATTTAAAAATAAGCAAAGGGGCCAAGTCTTTAAAGAATGAATTATTAAATTTGACACAATAGACAGCAGATATTTGTCCTTAAATCTGAACTAGCTTTAGAAACAAAGGAATCTTACAAAGAGACTTTTGAAAACAGTGAAGAAATCTAGTATATTCTGACTTTGTCTCTTTTTTGAGTGTCCAACAAAGACTTTGTGCTTCTCAGTGAATGACTTAGAAAGACAACATGTTATAACTGGTAGTATTCGTATTTTCCATATCACAGCTTCTCAAAACTTGGTCCAAAGATCACTTGAAAGAGCATTACCTTAGTAGTTAATTAAATATACAGATTACTGGACTCTAAATAACAGTCTTGGGGAGGCAGTATCTGATTCTTATATACAAGCATGGGAAGCCTATCTTAACATCTAGGTCTATCCTGTAAAATCATAAGTAATATGAAGTAAGTAATGGGTTGGAAATTTGATT
>NW_021909710.1:0-529 GCF_006229205.1 Suricata suricatta | reverse complement strand
ACAAATGCAGTATTTGACATCTTTTAAATTAGTACTAAAATGGGTAGAAATTTCCAGAGCTAGAAGCTGCATTCAAGCTGAACAAAAATTAGGAACATAGGGTTAAGTGAACTGATAAAAATTATAGTTTGGGGACTCTTGTTGTTGGAAATATTGTTGGTCCTTTAATGTTTGCTTATCCAGATTAAGAAACCTTCTTGTGAGATATCTGTGGTATTCAGAAATGTCATAAAGTATTTGTTTGTCTAGAGCATATATCTTTTCTCTCTACTTAAACTGTCTGAAATTCAAAAACTCATTGAATATTTCTTTCATGGCCATTACAATTGTTTGCATAAGTTCAATAAGAATCTGTTCATTTTATAGTAAAACACCATTTAGAAATACTGGTTGTTTGACCAAGGCTTTGACTGGAATGTCCTATTCGAGAGTCAGGCATAGGCTCAGATATGACCTGACAGCTTTAAGGAACTAAGGTTGACTTTATGGAATATGGAGCCATAAAGCCTCGTGGAAATGTTGGCTGGAT
>NW_021909709.1:0-529 GCF_006229205.1 Suricata suricatta | reverse complement strand
GTGATGGATCCATGCTGAGAGAGCGAGGCCATCTTTGTAAAGTTTTTAGAGATGATGGTGAGACACATTATGAAGGGATAATGAAGCATTAGAAGTAATGTGTGTTTCCTTAATGCTGCCAAAGAGTGGGCAATATTGGTATATGTGATAGTGATGTTGCAGGATGAAAACATCAGTAGGAGAATCAGAACAATAGAATAAAACTAAATGTGTCTAAATGTAAAAAAAACAAAACTGTTCAAGCCACCTGTGAGGGATAAGATGGATTGATGGATTTTGAGAACATTAGTGGTTGGTGAGGGTAGAGTGGAATCACAAATAGCTAGTGTAGGTTATTAGCTGTTAGTCTAAACCCAGGGAAGCAATCCGATGATGTTTTGGTAAATAAAGTGTGATCCTGAAGTAGTGGTGGATATCTGTTCATCTCAGACCAATACCACATAGGTGCATTTGCTTTTTAATTAGTAAATCCTCCAGAGTTTTACTTTGTGCCTAGGCATTGTGGCTTTATGTTAGAAAGAATGAAATC
>NW_021909708.1:0-529 GCF_006229205.1 Suricata suricatta | reverse complement strand
CAGAAGTCCCCTTCAGACTCCTCTGCTGAAGCCTCTTTATTAGAGGGGTGGAGGGGCAAAACTTGAGGACACTTTCCCCATTCTGACTCAGTACCTAGCAACTGATCACTCCGACCCCTCCTATCTGCACTCACCTCAGGATTCACAGAAGTGTTAGAGGTTTTTGGTCTAGGTTCCCTCAACAGTGAGAGGACTCCCCCTTGTACGATCTTCTACCTGCCCCTCCATCTGTGAGCACCTCCATGGGGGAAAATGGCCTTTTCTTTGGTTTAGCTTCTTGCTTATACCATCACAGCAAATGATGAATTTCATTTTGGGCTTGTTGCTTTAGTTGGCAACTCTGACAGTGCATCTTTAAAGTGCTCTCTCTCTCTCTCTCTCTCTCTCTCTCCTTACTCCCCTGAATCCCTAACAGAAATGTAGGAGGGGTGGTGAAAGGTGGTTAATGGGGAATCAATTATTCTCATCTTCCTCATGACTTCCTTCCTCACTTTTCTGTACTTACTCCCCTTAAGACAACTTTTGTATC
>NW_021909707.1:0-530 GCF_006229205.1 Suricata suricatta | reverse complement strand
GAAAAAAGTCTACAAGTCTAAGAGCGCACCTCTCCCCCAGCGGGAGGACCACAGTTCCTAAATAGAGGAGGAGGCCAGTCGGTCGCTAGAGCAGTGGCACGTAACGCCCGTCCGGACACCCCGGGGCAGAGGCTGGCCCCGGGCTCCCCCAGGCCCGGTGACAGCGGCGACTGAGGCCCAGTGCACCCCCTGCGGCGCCGAGTCGCCTCTTCCGCCCCCCCCCCCCCCCAGCATTCTTTTCCTCCTTCTGTTCCCGAGTCTCCGCCACGCCGAAGGAAGTACTTGCGCCAGCCAGCTCCTTCCTGGAGAAGGGGCCCACTGGTTCCGGAAGCTTCCTCTAAGCCCCCGGGCAGGTCACGTCGGACGCGCCCGCCCCCCCGCCCGGGGGACTGAGTTAGTTCAAACAGCTCGGCCGGCGCCCCCACGTCTCCCCGGACAGCACGGCCCCCCGCGCGCGGGCAGCCCCCTCCCACCCAGCCCCGTGGCCGCCTCGCGTCCCCGGCGCCCGGGAAGCCCCCTCCTCGCCGCCG
>NW_021909706.1:0-530 GCF_006229205.1 Suricata suricatta | reverse complement strand
GTAATACTTTAGAAACATTGGCTCTACTTCTATCTCCAGTTCCTTTCATCAAATCCTCTTTTAAAACATGCTAACTAGATTTTTGTCCACATGATTCTCTGAGCTTATTCCTGCCAGTATCAGTGGTGACTTCTACATTATTAAATCCAATGGTCAATTACTTTTCTCCTTTTGATTTAAACAAATTTTTTAACATCTTAATTTATTTTTGAGAAACAGAGAAAGACAGAACACGAGCAGGGGAGGGACAGAGAGAGAGAGTGAGCCAGACTCTGAAGCAGGCTCCAGGCTCTGAGCTGTCAGCACAGACCCTGACACAGGGCTCAAACCCACCAACTGTGAGATCATGACCTGAGCTGAAGTCAGACACATAATCGACTGAACCACCCAGGCACCCCTTCTCCTCTTTATTTACACTCACTCTTAGTGATGTCAGTCTTTTACTGTAAATTACAACTCTGTGTTTAAGACTTGCAAATTCATTTCTCCAGCTAGACCTCTCTTCCAAACTAGAATTCATGTATCCAGTT
>NW_021909705.1:0-530 GCF_006229205.1 Suricata suricatta | reverse complement strand
ATAAAGAAACAATGGTCTTGAATGATACCTGGATCAGATGGACTTGACAGATATATTTAGAACTCTACATCCCAAGCAGCAGAATATACTTTCTTTTCGAGTGCACATGGTACATTCTCCAAGTTAGATCCCATACTGGTCACAAAATAGCCCTCAATAAGTATAAAAGAACTGAGATCATACCATGCACACTTTCAGAGCACAATGTTATGAAACTTGAAATCAACCACAAGAAAGAGTCTGGAAAACATCCAAAAGCATGGAGGATAAAGAAGATTCTACTAAAGAATGAATGGGTCAACCAGGCAATTAGAGAAGAAATTTTTAAAAATGCATGGAAACAAATGAAAATGAAATTCTAACAATCCAAACCTTTGGGATGCAGCTAAGGAAGTTTTAAGAGGAAAATACATTGCAATCTAGGCCTATCTCAAGAAACAAGAAAAATACCAAATGCAAAATCTAAAGGTACACTTAAAAGAACTAGAAGCAGAACAGCAAAGACACCCCAAGCCCAGCAGTACAAGAGA
>NW_021909704.1:0-530 GCF_006229205.1 Suricata suricatta | reverse complement strand
AGCCATTGCCCCTGTGCATACCACTTACTTATCAATTGCCTGTCACATCTGAAATATACCCCTCCCATCAAAACAAAATAAATAAATAAAATAGAAACACTTCTTTGCTTAAGCTATTTTCAAGCTTCTTTTACATGGAGATGAATATAACACTAATGGATAAGACTTTTTGGATATTCAAACAGTACCTTTCATCACACAATGAAAATTAAAAACAGTTTAGCAATTTAATTTACAAGGGATAATGAGAAAGTGAAAAACAAACACAAAAACAATATCCAACACTTTTCAACTAATATTTCTCTCATGATGTTCTGACACATCCACTGATTGCAATTAAATGAATCTGAGTATGATTCCCTTCAAGAAGAGGAGCGAAATCTCATTCTGACAGATCTTAAGAGGTCCACATAACCACTTTTATATTTGTTAGGCCCTACCAAGGTGCTGTGTCTTTTAAGTGCAGAAAAAGGAAATGGCCTTGAGGCAGCATTCAGCAATTCCAAATTGACTACTCTGCCCTCATTATC
>NW_021909703.1:0-530 GCF_006229205.1 Suricata suricatta | reverse complement strand
AACTTTCATCTTATTCAGAAATATCCTAGAGGTCAAGAGGAAGACCAAATGTTAGTATAAATTTAGAAAATCCAGTTGTAGTACAAATTATGTTACTAACAACTCTGACTTTAGGCAAGGCACTTTATCTTAAGGCATCAACATACTTGCTAGTGGAACACAATGTTTTTTAGGTAAAATCAAAGGTACTTTGCAACTTTACAATTATGTTACCTCAATTCTCTTAAAAATCAACCTTCACATATCATTTCAGAATAATACTTCTTTGTATGTGGTAATAAAAGTAGTTTCTGCAATAAAATACAGTCTCAGTTTCCATACAGAAAATGGTAGTGTGTGGGTAAGCAGTTATTTACTGAACTCAGGAAGTTCAAAACATTGTAATTACATCTATAAATTAGTTTAGGTGACAGAATTATTTGAATTGGTTCTCAATAAACCCATAAAATTCCATGCTGTTTAGAAGGAACTATTTTTGACATATGGGAAAGAACATTTCCAAAACATTTTATTTTATATACAATAATATT
>NW_021909702.1:0-530 GCF_006229205.1 Suricata suricatta | reverse complement strand
ATCATGAACCATGAGATCATGACCTGAGCTGAAGTTGGAGGCTTAATTGACTGAACCACCCAGGAGCCCCTAAAAGGAAGAAATTTAGACACAGACAGGGACAGAGGGAAGGCCATGTGAGGGAGGAGGGAATCATTTCCAAGCCAGTGAGAGAGGCCTCAGAAGAAACCAGGCCTGCGGACACCTTCATTTTGGACATCCAGCCTCCAGGACTGTGAGAAAATACATTTCTACTGTTGAAGCCCCCAGTGTGTCGTACTGTGTTTGGCAAGCTGGCAAACTGATTCATATGGTCACAGGTGCTGAGGGGTTGTGCCCACCCATGTTCTCCGAGACTGTACTGCTAAGGAGCTGGGTGTCTCTGTCACTCTGGTCTGGGTGCAGTCAGGGACCCCCGTGGCCATGCCCTTTGTTGGGTGGCTGCAGGTCAGCAGAGCCTCTGCCCTTCCGGTCTCGGCACACTCCCCTCTGGTCACTACTGGACTTGTTGATCCTCCTTAAATCATCATCAAGGCAACAGGTGAACTGCG
>NW_021909701.1:0-530 GCF_006229205.1 Suricata suricatta | reverse complement strand
CAGGTTGAAAGGACTTCATAAATCATGTGCATTCCCCATTGGGCGGCAAAAATACCCAGCCCCTGCATGTCCCTGCCCAGCAGAGGCAAACAGAACTCACTGAAGCAAAGCGCGAGTCCACACAGGCAGCCACTGTCCTTGCCTCCCTCAACAGAGTCTGTCCCCAGACTCGGGGCGGCCCCTCTCCCTCTCTGGACACAGAATTCCAGATACCAGCCATTCACTAATTACCCTTCAGGAGGAGTGAGTTTCCTCGGGCTTCCTCAGCCCAAAAGTTCCTTCAGCCTTTTCATGACTAACTATGGAATGAAGGAATGTGTCCCTGGTTCAGAAGTTCCAAGTATCAGTAGGTAGAGTTCTAGAGAGTTCTTGAAGAGCCAGAAGAGCCCCAAGTAACACATTCTGGTATCTATACTTCATCGTCTTTAAAATGGAGCTAATAATCCTTGTGTTGTTGCCTTAGGAAGAGCGTCTACGCAGGCAGTGTTTACCACGGTGCCCACCACGTAGTGAGTGCTTGACGAGACTGA
>NW_021909700.1:0-1292 GCF_006229205.1 Suricata suricatta | reverse complement strand
CTGCATTGGGCTCTGTGCTGACAGCTTGGAGTCTAGAGCCTGCTTCAGATTCTGTGTCTCCCTCTCTCTCTGCCCTTCAGCTTGTGTGCTCTTGTGCGCGCGCTCTCTCTCTCACTCTCAAAAATAAGTAAGCATTAAAAAAAAGAAGGCAATTATGTTGTATTTGTCTATATCTGTGTTCACCATGTTCTTTCTCTTTTTCTTTTTTTCAGGGAGCCTTTCTTATTTTTTCCTTTCTGCTTCCTCTGTCCATCCTCAGGAAAGGTGTGCTAGCAGTAAGTTCTCTTGTCTTCCTTCGGCTGAGAATGTCCTGATTTCTTCTGTATCCCTGGAGGATATTTTTGCTGGGTATAAGAATCTGGGTTGACAGCTGTTTTCTTTTGGCACTGGAAGGATATTGCGCCGCTTCTTCTGGCCTTCCATGGTCGCTACTGAGATTTCCACTGTCACTTGGGTTTCTTTACCCCGTATAGGCAAAGTGCTCTTTTGTCTCTCATTGACTCTAGGATTTTTTTCTTTGACTGTGATGTGACTTTCAGAAGTTTGACTATGATGTGTCTTGGTTTGGAGTTCTTTGTAAGTTTTGTCTTTTGCCAAAGTTGGTAAGTGTTCAGCCATTACTTTTAAATACTCTTTTAGCCCCACCCTCCTTCTGGGACCCTGGTGACACGAACATGAGATTTTGTCATAGTCTCACAGGTCCATGAGGCTCAGTTCGCGTCATAGAAACTATTTTACTGTTTTTCTCTGTTGTTTGAACTGAGTAGTTTCTATCATTCTGTCTTTCAGTTCACTGATTCTTTTTTCCCGTCACTCTGTTCTGTGGTCGCGTCCACCCCTTGCTTTCTATGTTGGTTACTGTGTTTATATTTTTCAGTTCTCAGATTTCTGCCTGGTTTCTACCTTTCCTCCCCTTGCTGAGTCTCTCTAGGCCTCCGTTGACTCTTGCGTGAATTGCTCGGGGAATATTCTCATCTGCTCAAAAGCACTTGCCAGCGTCTGCGCCATTGCAGTGCTGGCCTCTAGCACCTGTCTTTGCCCGTTCCGTTGTAGAACTTCCTGGTTCTTTCCATAGTGGCTGATTTTTTAGTGAAACCGGGACATTCTTGTATGATGTAATAAAATTTTGGATCTTATTTAAACCTCCCCTTTAGCTGGCCTTCTCTGACATGGCTCCATCTGGGAAGAGGCGGCTAGTTACTGCCAGGTGGGACCAGGAGGCCAGGTTCCCCTTGGCCTTGTTGGCAACCAGGGAGGGCTCACTGCCGCCGGCGGGGCGGGAGGTCCCCCCC
>NW_021909699.1:0-530 GCF_006229205.1 Suricata suricatta | reverse complement strand
TATTTAGAGAATTCACTGTAGTTGTAGGCACTGTGTTAGACAATGGGGAGAAGAAGAAATGCATGTGATTCCTGACTACAATATATCTACTGTAATTGGAAAAATAGACCTTAGAAAAGTTGTCTACATACATATAAAAATACAAAGTGCATGTGCATGCATGCGTGTGTGTGTGTGTGTGTGTGTGTGTGTGTGTGTGTGTGTGAGGGAAAAGACAAGGGACTTAGGACTGTATGACAGGGACACTTGGCCAAGTATAGAGCTTATTTCTTCATTCAGTTTAGGAGTTCTTCTCCTGACCTTAGCATGTGCACTGCAGTGTACCAGGTTTGGTTTGTTTTTGTTTTTGTTTTTGTTTTTAAGAGCAGTACAAAGCATATTATTTTATTTTAATTATTTTTTAATTTTTATTTTATTTTTTTTGAAATTTTATTTTATTTTATTTTTTTTTACTTTATAAAGTTTCATATATTTTTAACATATGCAACTATTTTCCATCATTTACAATACAGTAGTTACAATGACACTCC
>NW_021909698.1:0-530 GCF_006229205.1 Suricata suricatta | reverse complement strand
TGTGTGTGTGTGTGTGTGTGTGTGTGTGTGTGTGTGTGCAGAAGTTGAAGAAAAGTTGGATTTCTTGTCTGGGTTGTAGCAATGTGTAATAAACAGCACTTGCAGAATCAGGAACCCACATTTGGAGACATCGGAATGCACCACCCTCGCCCAACGCCCTTCCCCAGGAAATCTACAGAAATTTTATAGCCGTTGTTTTCTGTGGAACATGGAATTAATTCTTTCAGCTGACTTTATCTGGATTTTAGAGAGCAGGGAGGAAGCACGTAACATCAAGATTGCATTTCATTATTTTGGTGCCTCCAGCAAGATGCATTGATAAGTTCATTTTATGGCTGTCTGTCTCATGCTCAAGGAAGCTGCTATTGCATTGCTGGTAATTTACACAAATCATTGAGCTTCTAAGGAAGTAGTTTAAAATAGCCATTATATAAGCAAATGGAGATTCTTATATCTTGGATCCAAAGCAAACACTTCACTTATGCACTGTATCTTCTAGACTGTATTTTTATAGACTGTAATTGGATGAG
>NW_021909697.1:0-530 GCF_006229205.1 Suricata suricatta | reverse complement strand
CGGGTGAGGAAGACAGCAACTCTCCATCAGTGGAAAATAGGAAAAGCTGACTCGCGCCAGGGCATTCTGTGGACCTCTCAGGAAGCTGACGTGGTGATGGGCAGAAGTAATGGTGCAGCCGCTCTAAAGCTTGGATCCCACCCCTCAAACTGAACAAACTATTAACAGATGAAATGGCGCTAAAGGTGTTTGCTCCAAAATAATATGGGAAGGGAGGAAATGGGTGAGAGATAATGTAAGACTGGCCATTAGGTTCACTGGGCTCTAGTGCCTACTTGTGTAAATTTTTTAACGTTTATTTATTTTTGAAAGAGAGAGAGAAACAGAGTGCAAGCGGGGGAGGAGCAGAGAGACAGACAGAGAATCTGAAGCAGGCTCCAGGCTCTGAGTTGTCAGCACAGAGCCTGACATGGGGCTGGAACTCACAAACTGTGAGATCATGACTTGAGCCGAAATCAAGATCAGATGCTTAACCAACTGAGACACTCAGGTGCCCCTAAATTTCCTATCATAAAAAAAACTTTAATCAA
>NW_021909696.1:0-530 GCF_006229205.1 Suricata suricatta | reverse complement strand
TTTTTTTTTTGGGTTGCCTAATTTGGTTCTCACGTCTAGTACTATAATGAATAGAAGTGGTGAAAGCAGGCATCCTTGTCTTGTCCCTGTTTTTAAATTTTTAAATGTTTATTTTTGAGAGAGAAAGAGAGAAAGGGTGTGTGAGCAGGCGAGGGGCAGAGAGAGAGGGAGACACCAAATCCCAAGTGGGCTCTAGCCTCCGAGCTGTCAGCAAAGAGCCTGATGCGGGGCTCAAAACCATAAACTCTGAAATCATGACCCGAGCCGAAGTTGGATGCTTAACCCACTGAGCCACCCAGGCTCTCCTGCCTTGTCTCTGATTTTAGGGGGTGAGCTGTCAGTCTCTTACCACTGAATGGATTAGTTGTGGATTTTTTTTATAAGTGGATTTGTTATATTGAAGAAGTTCCCTTCTAAATTTATTAAATATTTTTTAATCACAAAAAATGTTGAATTTTTGTCCAAATTTTTTTTTTCTGCATCAGTTGAGATGATCATATGGTTTGGTCTATCTTTAACCCAACCTAAAA
>NW_021909695.1:0-530 GCF_006229205.1 Suricata suricatta | reverse complement strand
GCTGTGCACCGAGCCCGACCTGGGGCTGGAACTCAGGAAACTGTGAGATCACGACCTGAGCTGAAACCAAGGGTTGGATGCTTAACCGACTGAGCCACCCAGGCAGCCCTGAACCATTCAATTTTAATGTATATGCATAGTAGCCTCAGGCTGCGAACCCCTAATCCCATGAGTAGCAACATTACTAAATGGGCACAGTGCTTATGGACAGTTCCTACTGCATTTAATCTTACAGATTCCACTCCTCTACGAAGTTACCGGGGTCAGCCTATTTCCCACCCTCGCACCCTTCCTTCAGTCAGGTTGTCTCCTACTTCTGCAATATAGATTATTTTGTTACATTTGGTGTTCCACCCCAGGATCCCACAGCCTTCTAAGTGACTATGTAAAATCCTGTGTACCTTACTCTATAAACCCCCCACGTGTCCCATAGCTAATTCTCCCTCTACACCCAACCACTGGCCACCACTGATCTGAACACCATAGTTTTCAAAATGTCTTATGATTGGAATCATATTGTATGTAACCTC
>NW_021909694.1:0-530 GCF_006229205.1 Suricata suricatta | reverse complement strand
AAACCCTCCCAACCGTCCCCCTTCAGATTCAGAAAGGAAGGAGGGAGGGAGCATGGGGTTCAGGAGGACTTCTCTGCTCTGTCTCCCAGAATATTTATATGGAAACATTTTGAAATCACGGTCACAGGCACATTTTGCTGCTACTCATTACGTGCCTGGCAATGTGCTAAACACTTGGATATAGTATCTCATTTAATTCTCTCATTAATTATCTTCATGGTATAACAGAGTTGGGAAGACTAAACCCAAGCTTATAAATGATAACAGGGAGGCTCAGAGAAGGTAGGTAGCATGTCCCAGGGGACAGATCTGAAAAGCATCAGAACTAAGGTTCAGATTCGGCCTCACACCCACGGCCACACTCATTTCGGCACTGCAAGCAGCTGAGTGCCCCAACACTTCTCACAGCTTTCTTCCACATGGGCTAGAATTCCAGGCAGGCAGGTCCTGAGTCTCTGGGATTTTGCTGAGCAGAAGCTGCTTCCTCAGAGACAGACCTGTCAGCCTTCTTGCCCACTCTCAGGCCCAAA
>NW_021909693.1:0-530 GCF_006229205.1 Suricata suricatta | reverse complement strand
ACTCAAATATAGAGAACAAACTGAGGATTGATGGGCAGGGGGGAATGGGTGAAGGGCACTGAGGAGGGCACTTGTTTGGATGAGTACTTGGTGTTGTATGTAATTGATGAATCATGGGAATCTACTCCTGAAGCCAAGGGCACACTGTATACCCTATATGTTAGTTAACTTGACAATAAATTATACTTTACAAAAAAAAAGCACACTATCTGACTAAAAAAATAAAAAATAAAAATAAGTGTTTATCAAATGTATTAATTTGATAACATGAATTCATAATCAAAGTCTTTAAAGGAAACTACCTGTATTTTTGTGATGGGTCTAATGGTAAGAAAAGAAACTATCTTCCCCATGACTTTGACTTCATGAACGTATGCTGCTGTCTTAAAAAAAAAGTATTTCTAAGAGCCCAGGGCCAGATGGATTCCCAGGGGAATTTTACCAGACATTTAAAGCAGAGCTAATACCCATTCTTCTCAAACTATTCCAAAAAAATAGAAATAGAAGGAAAGCTTCCAAACTCATTCTAC
>NW_021909692.1:0-530 GCF_006229205.1 Suricata suricatta | reverse complement strand
GCAATGAAGCTACTACTCTAACAATTAATTGAGAACAAATTTCCCAAATGAAGCAACTACTGAAAAAAATACAGAAATACATTTAAAAAATCATATGGTATGATCAAAGAAAGCAAAGAATAAAATTTTATCACAGACCTAGCAGCATGTATGTAAGTGATCAAAATAAAGGGTATTTGAGAATCATCATATTACCATTCTAGACCCAGTAGTCAGGACAACATTTTTCATTTGCAATTTAGTATCTAAAATGTACTGTATTGGGATTATATTTTAAAACTTTCACCTACAGACACTTTTTCTTCCTATTAATTCACTGAATGATTTAAAGGTATTGGAAAAAAGAAAACAAACATGCTGTACAATAGGGTGTAGAAAGGTAGAAATATTCTTAAATTATAATTGAGAATCACTTTTTAAATTGGTTATTTCTAGAAATTCCTTTCTTCCACGTATGCTTAAAATGTCACAGAAAAGATGTCAGCCTTTTTACTTGGCCCTTGAAACAGATGCTGCTGACATGAACTATG
>NW_021909691.1:0-530 GCF_006229205.1 Suricata suricatta | reverse complement strand
TTGGACTTCAGACCTGAGGTTCTTAGATCCTTCGTTTTATGAGCAATATTCCGGAGAGAGAAAACCATCAGGCAGCAGCGTGCTAGAATGGGAAAAGAAAGTGAAGCAACAATAACACACTAAATATCACTTACCCAAACTTTTCTAATGTGCTCCGCACCATGCCAAGCGGTTTAAATACATCATCACACGCACCTTACAAGGTAAGTGTAATTACTGTTATCATCTCCATTTGATGTGAAACAATCGGAGTCTTAAGGACGTGAAGCAATGTGCTCAGACTCCTCATTTACCAACTGGTGGAAACGGGCTTGAATTCAGTTCTGCCTGAAACAAAATCTCATGCTCTAAACCACTCGATTGCCGCTCATAATGTTACAATTGATTTACATGATAATGCTGTAGTTATCTCCACGGTTTTTACTTCACCTTGGTGCGGAGAAAATTGAACTTGAAGGAGGTTTTTTCTCTAATAAAAAGACTAGATTGCAAATATAATTAGACCTAAAACAAAACTGTAATTAAAACAC
>NW_021909690.1:0-530 GCF_006229205.1 Suricata suricatta | reverse complement strand
CACATTCAGCAAAACCACTAATACTCTTCATACAATGAATTGAAATCACCTAGTAATAGAAAACTGAACCAATATTTTATTGTCATAGCAAAGCCTGTTTTGGGGGTCAGGAGGGTTTGGTATGGGGTTTTTTTGTTGTTGTTGTTTTTGTGGGTTTTTTGCTCAGGTTCAATTCAGAACCAAGGCCAATTGAAAAATAAAAGCAAACCATCAAATGAAGACCAGAAGAAGATTGTAAGCCAGGAAGGCATGTTGTGATAACCTTCTGATAGTTGGCAATTTCCATCCAGGAATTAATCTCTATTCAAAAGAGATTAACCCTGTTTTATATGGCAGGCATCCTGGTAGGTTAAAGTGGTACCTACTGGGAAAAGATGATGGTGAATTTTGATTGATCTTTGGGTCCATCCAGTTTAACTATTTCTGCTCCTAAAAGACTTCTATAAAGTCCTTCACTGAGGCTTTATTTTTTTTTCTTTTTTTTTTAAATATTTTATTGTCAAATTGTTTTCCATACAACACCCAGTGCT
>NW_021909689.1:0-1292 GCF_006229205.1 Suricata suricatta | reverse complement strand
GCACTTAACTTCTCTAACAGAAAGACGAGCCTAGAAAGATCAATCTGTCAAGTCTTCTACTCTAAGGGTGTTTTTGTACCTATTTTTAAAGGAAATAATAACTGAAAATATACAAAGACCTTGTTCTGTCCTATCCCAGGAGTGAGAAAAGTCAACAGCTCCTTGGACCTGCTTACTCAGTGGAAAATTCTAGAAAGTCTTCCCCTTTGGTTATTCCATATCCCTTGGATATGTGTCTTTTCTATGGTGTATCTTTGCTTCAGAGGAAACAGAAATGGCAGAGAAAAGAAGTGAGATTTAAAACGAAACCTAAATCTTTCAATGCCTTAGAAGTGTTTTGAAGAGAGCTTCGTTTGATGAGGGTGCTCACTCAGTATGTAACTTTAAAATTTGAATTTTATTCATAATTAAGAAAATAGTTCACATGATTACATTGATTAAAATAATCTTTCCCCATCTGTTTCATTAATATTTAGATATTGTTAATACCTATATTCTTCAATTATTGACAACATAATACTATATTTATTGAGAATGCTCTGAAGTAAGGCCATAATATATATTATCTGAATTAAACAACTAACATACAAGGTAGAATTTAAGGGTCCATATATATAATGTGTCTAAAACCATAGCTGGCCCATAGCAAGTTCCCAGCTATCATAACACTTATTTTCTTTTTTCCTGGGCTTCGAGAGGTCAATAATTTGCCTAGTTAGCAGAGAATTAGGATTTGAGACAGGCTCTCTGACCCCCAAATACCCCATTAGCCAGTGATCTACTGCAAGTTGGTAAAATTACATACTTTCTTGTTCTTGGGTTCTACTGAATCCTGATCTATGCACTTATTCATCTGTTTCCAGGCCCTGGTCTGGGTGGTAAGGAAGTTTGAATCCAAGTTCTGAGCCCCCTGTTTGTGTGGTCAAATCACCCACGAGCTCCCAGCCTTGGGTTTTAGAAACAACTAACTCGTGTGATGAATGCCTCTTCTATACTGAACAGCATTAACCCTTCCTTCCTCCTCCTGGCTTCCCTCTCCTACCTCCTCCTCTCCCAAATATATGAAGAGCCAAATAAACAAAGAGAATAAAAATTCAGCCTCCAAAAAACTGCTTAGCATCATATGTTAGACAATTTTAACCTGTGAAGATTTGGCTTTTGCTTTAATGGTTTAAACAAAACATTAGAGACAGAGGAATGCCAGAAGGAAGAATATGCACTTGAAAATGGAAAGATTTTGAAGCTTTATGAATATAATTTCCCTGCTGAGAGATTCACTTTCTGAAGGGGGG
>NW_021909688.1:0-530 GCF_006229205.1 Suricata suricatta | reverse complement strand
GGCTGCGGGCTGGAGGCCCAGGTGACCGGCCCCGCCGCCCCGAGGCCTGCGTGGGCCTCCTCCGCGCGCCTCTCCTGACTGCGCCCGGGGCGGTCGGCACCGCTGCGCTGTGGTTGGTGGCGGAGGCAGCTCTGAGCTGGCATGTTACGGACCCCAACCGGACACTCTTCGTTCCCTTACCTTGCTCTTGTTTTTTCATAGCACTTTACACGCTCTGAAATCGTGGCACGTTTTATTTTCATTGATTGATTGTCTTTCCCACTAGAATATAAGCCGCCAGATGTCAAGGCCCGGAGTCCAGCTCCTCGAATATCCCCACTGCCTGGAAAGTGCTTGGAACATAGTAAGTGCTCAGTAAATATTTGTTGAGTAAATATGAAAAAAAAATGCATCAAGAATGTCTTCAGAGAAGGCTTCCTGGAGGAGGTGACATTGAACCTAGATCTTATAGACTTGGAAGAAGCATCTCTGTGAACAACTGGAGGGAAAGTGGCTCAAGGCACTCAAGGCGACAGGAATTGCCAAGGCAG
>NW_021909687.1:0-530 GCF_006229205.1 Suricata suricatta | reverse complement strand
CTAAATATATTTCCTATTTCTGTTGTTATTTCTTCTTTGATCCATTGGTTGTTAAGAGCATTTTTTAAAAAAGAATTTTATGTATTTGCTGATTTTCCAGTTGTCCTGCAATTGATTTCTAGTTTTATTCTAATGTAACTGGAAAAGATACTTTGTATGATTTCACTTTTTAAAAATTTACTAACACCTGTTTTGTGGACTAACATGGTTCATCCTGGAGAATGTTTCAAGGCTACTTAAGAAAAATATGCATTCTAGTATTTTTGGGTGGAGTGTTCTGTCTAAGCTGTTAGGTCCAATTAGTCCATATTCTTATTTGTATAGTCTATTTCCTTATTTGTCTTCTGCCTGGTTGTTCTGTCCATTATTGACAGTGGGGTATTGAAGTTTCCAACTATTGTAATAGAGCTGTCCATTTCTCTCTTCATGTCTGTCAGTGTTTGCCTCCTTTATTTAAAAGCTCTAATATTTGGTACATTTATGTTATAATTGTTATATCTTCTTGATGATTTGACCCCTTTGTCATCATA
>NW_021909686.1:0-530 GCF_006229205.1 Suricata suricatta | reverse complement strand
ATCAACCTAGATTTATTGAAACATAACTTCTAGAGTTGGAGCCTGGATGGAGCTTTCTTACATACTTTTTAAAAAATTCTTTGTGGTATATGGCCAGAATTGAGGACCACTGATTTATTCTAAAGTGTGCCAAATGCAAGGAAGCAGATGGAAATCCTGTTTTGTTTCTGAAGGCAAATAGCTTCTTCTCTTAACAAACCTATGCTCAGAAATGTAAAAGGACTCTGTCACTTTGGAAAGCAGTTTGATGGTTCCTCAGAAAGTTAAACATAGGATTACTATATGACCCAGCAATTTCACTCCTAGGTATATACCCCAAAGATTGAAAACAGGAACTCCAACAAATACTTGTACACATATTTTCAGAGCAGCACTATTCATGTTAGCCAAAAGGTAGCCAAAAGGTTATATAAATGGATAAACAAATTGTAGTATACCCATATGATGGAATATTATTCAGCCATAAAAAAGAAACAAAGTATTGATAGATTTCATGCTACAACATGGGTAAATCTTGAAAATATGTTAAG
>NW_021909685.1:0-530 GCF_006229205.1 Suricata suricatta | reverse complement strand
GGGTGTCTTGAATTTTATGCAAATATGAAGCTACTTTCAGTTTCATGTATTTTGTATTACTATATTGCAGGAAATGTCTGACAAAACACTAAAATATTATTGTATACATTTATATGTAAAAAAATTTTTATTTTTTAGATATTTTTTTATTTTTGAGAGAGAGAGAGAAGGAGAGACCAAGCATGAGTGGGGGAGGGGCAGAGAGAGAGGGAGACACAGAATCAGGAGGGTCCAGATTCTGAGGTGTCAGTGCAGAGCCTGATGCAGAGCTCAAAGTCATGAGCTGTGAGATCATGACCTGGGCTGAAGTTGGATGCTCAACTGATGGAGCCACCCAGGTGCTCCTCTAAAATTAAATTCACGGGAACCTGAGTGGCTCAGTCAGCTGAGCATCTGACTTTGATCTTGGCTCAGGTCATCATCTCACAATTCACGAGTTCAAGCCCCACATCAGGCTCCGTGACGACGGTGTGGAACCTGCTTGGCTATCTCCCTCTCTCTCTGTCCCTCCCTGCTCCCTCTCTCTATCT
>NW_021909684.1:0-530 GCF_006229205.1 Suricata suricatta | reverse complement strand
GCCGCGGCCGCGCTCCGCGCCCCGGCCTGGGGGCCGGCCCCCGACAGGGGCTCGGGAAGCCGCCGCAAGTTCGGAGGGCCTCTGGGTGTAACTCGTCTCCCCGCCCGGACTCGCCGGCATCTGTCTTTGGCCCCCGGTCTCGGTACGTTTGCCGCCCTACCCCCTTGCCCGGTTAGAGGGGGAGAAGGGGAGGAGGCTGGCAGCCCGAACCGGGCGCAAAGACTGTGTTCCGGGCATCAGGTGAGGCGCCCGGGTGCCTGGCTGTAGGCGGAAGCCTCGGTCACCAGCTGCAGATGTGCCCCCCTGGGACTGGCAGTCGAGGTTGCCACACATCAGCGGCGTGGCTTGCACTCCTTTTCAATCCCACAGTAGAGTGTTTGGAACTTGGGGACATTTTCACCCGCTCCGTCCCTCTTCAGCCCCTCCCTCCCTTGCGGGCGGTGGGCTGTGCTCCATCGTCCTTGGTTGCCGGTTAGGAAACAGGCAGTCTTTCTAAATGAGGAAAAGTGCTGGCATTTGCCTTCCGCCCC
>NW_021909683.1:0-530 GCF_006229205.1 Suricata suricatta | reverse complement strand
ACACACACACACACACACACACACACAAAATAATAAAATTACAAATCACTCTCATTGACATGCCTCTTTACTCTGCTTTGTGTTTCCTTATCACTTTGTAATGTATTCTATTAATTTCCTACTTTTAAAATATTTTATGTCTCACTAAGTCAGACTGTACCTCTGTACAGTTCAGGATTTCGACCTTTTGTTCAGCATTGCTTTCCTAGGACCTAGAATAGAACCTAGAGTGTACTGGGTACATAATAAATATTTATTATAGACTATCGTTGCTCCAAAGGAACTTAGTCTAGCAGAGGATACCTAACACATGGATGTACAGAGACTCTTTGCCATAATTGCCATGGCAGTCAGTGGTACGTGTTGGTTGAACAGTTAGCACTGAAATGGATTTTGTAGAGTGAAAAGGACTTTTTTTTTTTCCAGGCCAGGACTTCTAGTAGGGATTATACCTTTTTGAGACATAGTATTCCTGTCTTCTATAAATTCTTCATAGGTCAAATTATATTAAAAGGGTTACTTAATTTTTT
>NW_021909682.1:0-530 GCF_006229205.1 Suricata suricatta | reverse complement strand
TAGAAATGACCACATCCTAAATCCTTAGTGACATCTCAAGAAAAGTTGAATGTGAATGCTGAGGTTGGGTTTTTTTATATGGGAATGTTGGATGCTTAAATCGACAGGTATTTTCAGTTGAAGTTGGCAGACTAGAAAAACACATTTACTTTCTGTTCCTCTTGAAATCATATTTAATAAAAGTGTAGAAATATCAAAAATTAATACCACTCAGTGCCAAGAGAATGTGGAAGTCATCAACCACAGAAAGATTTTGATACATTTCCAGAAGGCAAAAAGCAAAAGGCAAGACTGATGAATAGAATGATCAAGAAAGGATTGTCTGAAGAAGGGGCTGCACAAGGCCAGTCTGCTTCTGCTGAGCCTTGTGTATAGTAAAGGGAAGAGAGAACAGGGGTTGAAAACAAGGAGACAAAAGTTATTTTAGGGGGAAAAAAGTTCATGTAATGAGTTCCATGGGTCACTCAGTCTTCCCTCTATAGTAACTCTGCATGAATTACAACAGATTATTGATGATCGAGACAAGGGAA
>NW_021909681.1:0-530 GCF_006229205.1 Suricata suricatta | reverse complement strand
TATATATATAAAGCTCCATGTGGTAGAAAGGAGGAGAAAAAGTCAAGGTGCAAGCAGGTGGAGGGGAATTCCTAGAGAGAGAAAACTTGCAATCATAAGAAATGAGGTATAAGCACATAAATTCATAAAGTAGGTTACCAAAATTGTGAAATGTGAGCCCTGGTTCTGTTTGTCCTGCTATCATGTAAAACTCACAGAATCTCTATCAAAATAGAAAACAAACTAGGAGGAGTGATGGGGCAGAGCTCACTGGCACCCCAACGCGGGAGGTGTCTGTGCTCTAGCGCTCTGGCTTTCGCAGGCCGCCCCGAGCCCTCTGCCCAGATATTCAGTGCCTCTACCCTGTGTCCTCTGCTCCTTCTCTTTCCCATCTACTTCTCTCATATACTCTCTGGCTTCTCTGTTTCTAAATCCTATAGGTAGACTTGTCTCTGAGATTAGAAAAAATCAGGATGCAAAGAGCCAGGGGCCCAGAAGGAAAATAATGAGTTTAAGTGTATGTTAATCAGTCCATTTTCTCCTCAGGGAAA
>NW_021909680.1:0-530 GCF_006229205.1 Suricata suricatta | reverse complement strand
CACACCCAGGCCCCCCGGGTGGAGCGGCAGCGCCCCCACACCCAGGCCCCCTGGATGGAGCGGCAGCGCCCTAACACCCAGACCCCCCCGGATGCAGCTCCTAGGCTTGGCGCCCCCTTCACTGTGGAGGGAGGAGCAGGTCTCTGTGATCAGGCTGTGGGGGCCTGCAGGGCAGGGACTGATTCCTGCCTGCTGGGAACTGAGTGCTGGCTGGTGGCCTTCTAGAACAATCTCTGCCTGCCCCCAGACAGTAAGTTTCGAGCTAGGAGTGGATGCTGGGAGAGATCAGCCTGGTGACGGTAGTGACCGGGGATGGGCGGTGTGAGGGCCAGGGCGAACATGGCTGTGAGCCAGGTCGGCTGTGCCCCAGGATGTGACCGCTGCGGAGCCCGATGCCACGTGGAGATGCCCGCCCCTCCCCTTCCTTGTCCTCGGGGGCAGGGTGGTGGAAGGCAGGAGCTGAGAGGCCAGGAAAGGGCTCCTTCGATTATTCAGGACACCTGGCAGGGTCGCGGGGCCGCAGCTCATGC
>NW_021909679.1:0-530 GCF_006229205.1 Suricata suricatta | reverse complement strand
TAAAAGCGTCTCTTAACGTAAGTTGTTTTGGTGTATGCTTTCTTTCCCTCCATACCATCTTTTTGATCCTCATACTGATGAAAAGGGTCTTAGGAAGAAATGGGAATCCTCCAGGTCATAGTAGAAAACAGTGTGATAACAACAGAGAGAAAGGTACGGGACTGAGATCTATCAAGGTTGGCGGGACTAAACAATTCTTAGGTATGCCATCGTGGAAGCGAAGAATGAAAGCAATTGGGAAGAACAGCTAGATGAATATGAAGATGAGGAGATGGAAAAAGGGGAAGAATTCATTTAAGTGGGAGGCGGGTAAGATGAATTTAATGTATGATGAGTTGAGAGCAATTATAATAAAATCAAAACAGCAGTAGTGGGGTTCAGCGAGAGTAGATACTCTTTTTTTTTAATTTTTTTAATGTTTTATTTATTTTTGATACAGAGAGAGACAGAGCATGAGAGGGGGAGGGGCAGAGAGAGAGGGAGACACAGAATTGGAAGCAGGCTCCAGGCTCTGAGCTAGCGGTCAGCAC
>NW_021909678.1:0-1292 GCF_006229205.1 Suricata suricatta | reverse complement strand
AAAAAAAAGTTATTCTACCTGAATGAGAAGGTCTGTGTGGAAGGCCTTTGGTCCTGGCTCAGAGAGGCAGTGAATTCAGTAATGAGAATCTTATGGGTGTTTAAAATTAGTAATCATTTCAGCTTTCTTGACAATTGAACATTCTTTGTTGCAACATGTATACTGCAGTCTGTGTATCTGTCTGTCTCTCTCTGTCTCCTGGGATTGCTGGTCAACCAGTTGGCTTAAAGTTATTTCAGGGCCACACCCATCCCCTCTACTTCCTGCCACATATCTGCCATTCCTTTTGCAAGTCATGTCTTGGGTCACTGGGCAGTTGGATGAGCGTGTGGGGTGGCCACCCACTGTCAGGGCTCAGAACGTACCTGTCCCATTCTTGAGTCGGGGTGATGAGGCCTGAGGATGAACAGTGCACCCGTGTGAAGGCTGGGGAGCGTCGCTGGCATCGAAGAAGGCCTCTGCCTCAGGTGCTAGGTGCACACCCATTCTCACGATGCTGCACTCACTGGAAACCACCAGCCCCAAAAGCTCCTCACTGGCCGCTCCTGTGGCGTCAGCCTACCTCATCTTCTCTCGGCAAGTGCTGGGGAAAGGTTTCTCCTCCAGGCAACATCACCAAATGGCTTGAAGCTCTCTCCCACTTTGGTGTTCATCTCAGAGTTGAATTAAAGCAGTGAATTCTCTTCTTTCTGGGAATAGCCTGGCATTAGAGAGAGATATTCCGACCCCCTGCCTGTGTTTACATCGGGGCTTGAAGCTGGTTTAGATGAACATCTTTGAGACCCCAAGGTGGGTAAGGAAGCCTTGTTAAAGGGACGCTAGGTTCCATTCACAAGGGTGGTGTTAGAGCTGCATTAACAAGTTGCTCCGGATCGTGTTGGTCTCTCCCAGTTCTGATGGCTACAAGTCTGAGATCGACGTGTTGGCAGAGTTTCTGCGTAACCCTTTGAATCTTTACGGGGGAACCATTCCCTTCCTCTCCCAACTTCTGGTGGCACCAGGCATCCTTTGACTGGGGGTGTAGATTCCAACCTGCCTCGTCTTCATGTGGCCTCCCCTTGTGTCCGAGTCTCTCAAGCCTTCCTCTGCATTTCTCTTGTAAGGACACTTATCATTGGATGTAGGGCCTTCCCCCAACCCAGGATGTTCTGATGTTGAGATCCTTAATTACATCTACAAAAATAACCTCTCTTCCAAATAAGGTCCCATTCACAGGTTCCGATGCTCAAGACTTGGACGTTCTTCAACCCGCTGCCGATGGAAATATTTCAGCCATGATGGGAGGTGAATGG
>NW_021909677.1:0-530 GCF_006229205.1 Suricata suricatta | reverse complement strand
GCTCCATCTCGCTAACCGTGAGCTCATGACCTAAGCCAAAATCAAGAGTTAGAGGCTTAATCAACTGAGCCATCCAGGGGCCCCAATTTTTCAAAGCTACTTTTTTACTTTAAAATAGTCAATTTCTTCTATTAAAGATTATAGTCAAAATAGAACTACATATCAGTATACAAATATTGAAAACTAGAGAATTTATGCAGCACCTGGAGAAGATAAAATGACTCCAAAAATGATTAGGTACGGCACATTCTTGGAAAGTTCTACCAGATAGATGGCAGATTATCAATCTACATGTCACGTTGTCAAAAAGGAGTTAAACAATAGGAAAATGTAATCAGAGGAGAAGCCCGTTCTCCCTGTGAAGAACTGAATACAGTGCAGACATCTCGGTGGTTAGGGGTTCTGCTCCTGGTGTCTGCGCAGGAGACAGCAGATACAAGGGCGCCATGTTATGAATGTCCCCTCTGAAAGAAGTCATCTCATTGGCTCAACACAGAATATTAAGAGACTGAAGAGTCTTGTATGGGCTT
>NW_021909676.1:0-530 GCF_006229205.1 Suricata suricatta | reverse complement strand
ACACTGCACTTTGAGACAGGAAGAGGAGAGATTTTCCCACAAAGAAGTGGACTTTGTAGGTCCAAGACTGGGGTACAGAGGGCTGTGCCTGTCCTGTTTCATCTAGTCCTGGAAAGCTGGGGCTCTGATGAGAGAAACTGGAACTTCTGGTGGCATCTAGGCCATTCGACTAGGGGCCTGCTTGGCTTGAGCTGCAGGTGTGGAAACAGAGGACGGCACTCCTAAGAGCAGCCTCGGGGTCTATTCCCTTCCCCTCTTCAGACCACACAATGGCTGAGGCTGTGATCAGGAGAGTAGATTTGAACTAAAGGAAGTTTTGTTTTGTTTTGTTTGTTTTTAAGGCAGAGAGAGAAACAGAGAGAAGGAAAGTGAGAGAGACAGGCAGAGAGAAAAAGGTAAGAGGAGCTGGGAGAGGCACATGGGAGAGACTGAGCCAGTATTAGATTCTCTTTCTTTGTTTTTAAAGACTTTATCCACAGCTAATATAATCCTCAATGGGGAAAAACTGAGAGCTTTCCCCCTGAGATCAG
>NW_021909675.1:0-530 GCF_006229205.1 Suricata suricatta | reverse complement strand
TGCAAAATAATATAAACCTCAGACTAACTACACTGGCTTGGAGAAGACTCTTAAGAGCATTTAGTGAAAAAAGAAGATAAAAAACCTGAAGCATCTGGCATAGTGTTGGGAACACGGACACGATACGCGGGGACGGAGATCGATATGACATCCGTCGTGTGGTCGTTTAGTTTATTTGCTGGTCGTGGCCGGGAACATCCCTCACCTCGCCTCCTCTCCATGCACAGGTGCGCAGCACATGAAAGATGCTCAGGTAAATATACTTGTGGGATAAACTAGTGAGTTAATTAATTTTTAAAAGTGCTTAATGTGAATATACCCATCCCAGAGATGACAGTTGTCACAGAGACGTCCTTGCGCTGCTGTGGCTTCTGCAGTAAAGTACCAGCATAGTTCTTACGGACGTGACATTACTCTTGTCATCCGGTCCCCTGCACCACAAACCAGCATCGATGCTTCTGGGGGCCCCATGTCTGTATCTCAGAACAAAGCAGGGGAGAAGGCAGGGCACCCCTTCAGGAGGGATCCTT
>NW_021909674.1:0-530 GCF_006229205.1 Suricata suricatta | reverse complement strand
TCTCTTGTACTGCTGGGCTTGGGGTGTCTTTGCTGTTCTGCTTCTAGTTCTTTTAAGTGTACCTTTAGATTTTGCATTTGGTATTTTTCTTGTTTCTTGAGATAGGCCTAGATTGCAATGTATTTTCCTCTTAAAACTTCCTTAGCTGCATTCCAAAGGTTTGGATTGTTAGAATTTCATTTTCATTTGTTTCCATGCATTTTTAAAAATTTCTTCTCTAATTGCCTGGTTGACCCATTCATTCTTTAGTAGAATCTTCTTTATCCTCCATGCTTTTGGATGTTTTCCAGACTCTTTCTTGTGGTTGATTTCAAGTTTCATAACATTGTGCTCTGAAAGTGTGCATGGTATGATCTCAGTTCTTTTATATTTATTGAGGGCTATTTTGTGACCAGTATGGGATCTAACTTGGAGAATGTACCATGTGCACTCGAAAAGAAAGTATATTCTGCTGCTTGGGATGTAGAGTTCTAAATATATCTGTCAAGTCCATCTGATCCAGGTATCATTCAAGACCATTGTTTCTTTAT
>NW_021909673.1:0-530 GCF_006229205.1 Suricata suricatta | reverse complement strand
ATCAACCTAGATTTATTGAAACATAACTTCTAGAGTTGGAGCCTGGATGGAGCTTTCTTACATACTTTTTAAAAAATTCTTTGTGGTATATGGCCAGAATTGAGGACCACTGATTTATTCTAAAGTGTGCCAAATGCAAGGAAGCAGATGGAAATCCTGTTTCGTTTCTGAAGGCAAATAGCTTCTTCTCTTAACAAACCTATGCTCAGAAATGTAAAAGGACTCTGTCACTTTGGAAAGCAGTTTGATGGTTCCTCAGAAAGTTAAACATAGGATTACTATATGACCCAGCAATTTCACTCCTAGGTATATACCCCAAAGATTGAAAACAGGAACTCCAACAAATACTTGTACACATATTTTCAGAGCAGCACTATTCATGTTAGCCAAAAGGTAGCCAAAAGGTTATCTAAATGGATAAACAAATTGTAGTATACCCATATGATGGAATATTATTCAGCCATAAAAAAGAAACAAAGTATTGATAGATTTCATGCTACAACATGGGTAAATCTTGAAAATATGTTAAG
>NW_021909672.1:0-530 GCF_006229205.1 Suricata suricatta | reverse complement strand
CTCAGACCCACAAATCATGAGATCATAACCTGAGCCAAGATCAAGAGTCTGATGCTTAACCAGTGGAGCTACCCAGGCACCTCCCGACTGGGTAATTATCTGATGGACCCTAACTGACACAGCCATGATAGCAAAACCCTGGTGACAGACTAACCCGGGAATTATGGTTTGCAACTATTTTAAGGGAGAGAAGAAAAAGGGATCCTCAGCTTTATACACAGCAAAAGAGAAAGCTTAGTTTGAAACATACGCTTCCAGGGAAGAGGCTAGAAAGGAACTGCTGTTTTCCACCATTAGACTTTTGTTGCTATTTGACCTATGTTACTGTGATTAAAATTAAAAATTAACTTGAACATTAATAATTTCATTAGCAAATAAATTAACAAAATAAAAGCATCTTCTTAAAGTTAATTTCAGCTGTGTTTTCAAACTTAAGTGTTCAGTAGAAAATTTTGAGAAATTAAAATCTCTATTTTTAATCAGTTTTTTTGGGTCAGTTTTTTCATTGCAACATTTTATTCAATCCTTTT
>NW_021909671.1:0-530 GCF_006229205.1 Suricata suricatta | reverse complement strand
AACTTTCATCTTATTCAGAAATATCCTAGAGGTCAAGAGGAAGACCAAATGTTAGTATAAATTTAGAAAATCCAGTTGTAGTACAAATTATGTTACTAACAACTCTGACTTTAGGCAAGGCACTTTATCTTAAGGCATCAACATACTTGCTAGTGGAATGCAATGTTTTTTAGGTAAAATCAAAGGTACTTTGCAACTTTACAATTATGTTACCTCAATTCTCTTAAAAATCAACCTTCACATATCATTTCAGAATAATACTTCTTTGTATGTGGTAATAAAAGTAGTTTCTGCAATAAAATACAGTCTCAGTTTCCATACAGAAAATGGTAGTGTGTGGGTAAGCAGTTATTTACTGAACTCAGGAAGTTCAAAACATTGTAATTACATCTATAAATTAGTTTAGGTGACAGAATTATTTGAATTGGTTCTCAAGAAACCCATAAAATTCCATGCTGTTTAGAAGGAACTATTTTTGACATATGGGAAAGAACATTTCCAAAACATTTTATTTTATATACAATAATATT
>NW_021909670.1:0-530 GCF_006229205.1 Suricata suricatta | reverse complement strand
AGCTTGGATCTTCGTAACAATTTCCAGAATTTTTTGAATCTGGCAGACAAAACTGCTTATTTTCTGGTCACAAACTATAATTCCTAATATGCTTACAGTAATATTGCCCACCAAATGAAGAAGCTGATGTCAAAGACTGAAGTCAGCAAACAAAAGACAAGCAAAGGAAGAGAGAGAGAGAGAGAGTCAGTCCTGATACAGATCCAGTCATTCTGAGGCCACATCCACCTTCAAATTCAGGATGTCTGAAACGCAGCATACTTCCTTCTTCTTCTCCATGTCTCTTACCATCATACCTGCTCCTTTCCCATAGTCCGCTTCATAGTACCTGATCATTCATCTAGAAAACTTGTTGTTCAGGTTTCTTCTCTGTCCTCACTCACTTCCCCCCCCCCACATCAAATTCAGATTCTTTGCCTCTTTTTTCTTTATAATATTTACTCTTCTGTGTTCCCATGTCTAACAAAAATTAGCAAACCCTACTCCATCTCTCTCCTCTCCTCATTTCTACTTCTTAGAGCAGTTATTTC
>NW_021909669.1:0-530 GCF_006229205.1 Suricata suricatta | reverse complement strand
CAGGTTGAAAGGACTTCATAAATCATGTGCATTCCCCATTGGGCGGCAAAAATACCCAGCCCCTGCATGTCCCTGCCCAGCAGAGGCAAACAGAACTCACTGAAGCAAAGCGCGAGTCCACACAGGCAGCCACTGTCCTTGCCTCCCTCAACAGAGTCTGTCCCCAGACTCGGGGCGGCCCCTCTCCCTCTCTGGACACGGAATTCCAGATACCAGCCATTCACTAATTACCCTTCAGGAGGAGTGAGTTTCCTCGGGCTTCCTCAGCCCAAAAGTTCCTTCAGCCTTTTCATGACTAACTATGGAATGAAGGAATGTGTCCCTGGTTCAGAAGTTCCAAGTATCAGTAGGTAGAGTTCTAGAGAGTTCTTGAAGAGCCAGAAGAGCCCCAAGTAACACATTCTGGTATCTATACTTCATTGTCTTTAAAATGGAGCTAATAATCCTTGTGTTGTTGCCTTAGGAAGAGCGTCTACGCAGGCAGTGTTTACCACGGTGCCCACCACGTAGTGAGTGCTTGACGAGACTGA
>NW_021909668.1:0-530 GCF_006229205.1 Suricata suricatta | reverse complement strand
GCCCCTACCGCACAGCCGCACAGAGAGCTGTCGCTGCGGCTCTGGCCCCGTCTCTGCTCCGGGCTCCCTCTGTCTCTGTCTCTGTCTCTGTCTCTGTCTCTGTCTCTGTCTCTCTCAGCCGTGCTCCCTGACTAAGGCTCCCTCCCAGCACGTCTCTGCACGTAAGTCCAGGAACCCATCTGGCAAAGACAGAGCCTCAGATGGTGGGGAAGACAAGTTGTGTGCAAACCCAGAGTTCTCTCCGAGCGAGAACACAGGGAGAGTGCCTTTGGACTCACACACTGATAAATTCTGACCGTGTCCCGGGAGCACTCAGTGGCCGCTGTGCACGCGGTTCACGTTTTGTTTAAATGCTCTATGTTGAGGCACCTGGGGGCTCAGTGGGTTAAGCGTCCGGCTTTGGCTCAGGTCATGATCTCACGGTTCGTGGGTTCGAGCCCTGCGTCGGGCTCTGTGCTGACAGCTCAGATCCTGGAGCCTGTCTTCCGATTCGGTATCTCCCTCTCTCTCTGACCCTCCCCTGCTCGCGC
>NW_021909667.1:0-1292 GCF_006229205.1 Suricata suricatta | reverse complement strand
AGAGAGAGAGAGAGAGAGAGAGAGAGAGAGAGAGAGAGAGAAAGAAAAAGAAAGAAAGAAAGAAAGAAAGAAAGAAAGAAAGAAAGAAAGGAAGAAAGGAAGAAAGAAAGAAGAAAGGAAGAAAGAAAAGAAAGGAAAGAGGGAAGTGAGAGAGAAAAAGAATTAAGCAATAGTTGCTGGGATTTTTGATTTTTGTTTTGTTTTGTTTTTTATTGTTTTTCATATGAATACTACCCTCCCCTCCAGATGCAGTATTTGGCAGCCAAACAGCTGCTGGCCATTAAATGTCCCTTAAAGCTCTACTTTTTGTTCATAAAGGGAAGAGAAGTGTAGGGACGTTTATGGGGTGACAGGCAGATGTTTTGTTGGAGCAAGACCACATATATGATGAGCGAAAGCTAAAGTGATCTCTTTTATGATATCATCAGCATTTTTACAATTCTTTTGGCCTCTTTGTTTTTAACTCCTCTTCCCTGACCTTAAATTAAGTATTTTGGAAAGGTAGAATAAAGAGCCATTTATGCAGTTGCTGTCCACATAGCAGAGAAGTCAATGGGACCATCTACTTTCTCAGACAAACAGAGGTTATTTTCTGTCCATTCATATTGTTTCATGGGGTAGAAGAGAAATTGATCTTGAAGTGCTGAGTAAGTATTTTTAATGACTCACAGAATATCACACATCATTTTTCTCATAAATTTTACTAATTCTTAGTCATGCTTTAAGTAGTTTCAGTATTAAAGTTAACAAAACAAATTTGTCAGTTTTTCATGAATTATAGCTATTCAAACTAATAAAAACCAAAGTCGTATTGGGTTTCTGGACAATAGTCTAAGTTTTCTCTTTCCGAAAACGAAAGTGGCATCTCAACTATGTGTTTATGTGTAACATATTAAGTAGAATTAATTTTTTTTGGATGGATAAATTCAGAAAGACTTAAGCAAGGGACTTTTGGAAAACTTGTGTTTTCAACCAGATATAAAGCACATTTTGGAAAAGCCTCTTCAAGTAAACAACACCCATGGGATAAACATAGACTTTTCATTTTCTGAGGCCTACCCTATACAGAATGCCTAAAAAGATATCTGTAGTATATCTTTTATTCTGCCTGTTTTTAATACCTTATGCCTCCATAATAAACTCTTTGAGTTAATGCAAAAATCACTTGTAAAATTCCTACTATGCATCTGGAAGTGCTGGGGAGATTTTGTTGGAAAGAATACCAAATTAGAATCCTCCAAAGAATCTACTTCTTTATCTGGGAAGGACTAGTTCTGCCTCTTCAGATGAAA
>NW_021909666.1:0-530 GCF_006229205.1 Suricata suricatta | reverse complement strand
GGTTCATGAGCTCAAGCCCCACGTCAGGCTCTGCGTGGACAGCGCTGAGCCTGCTCAGGATACTCTGTCTCCCTCTCTGTCTGCCCTTCTTCTAACTTCCTCTATTTGGCCTCTCTCTCTCTCTTTCTCAAAATAAATTAAAAAAAAAAAACATTTAACAAAAGAAGACTCTGAAAGATGACCAAACCACTATTTTAATTCAAATTAATGTATGATATTGAATATATACTATGTCTCAAACACTTTTGCTCATGACTGGAGATTCATAGATGAATGATAATGGCTTGTAATGAAAGCCTCACCAAAAACCAAACACTGACACAAAGAAGTGGAGTTAGACAAGCATGAATATTACAAACTCCATAGGTTCACAGGATGACAAATCAAATTTTAGCACTGAAACTTATACTTGGTTAATATGTGTTTTTTAACTTAAAAAATCATAATACATAAGACAATGAACATTTTCTATCACACAATTATGCAACACATCTGGGCATTAAAACATAAATGTACTTAAGACAGTGAGA
>NW_021909665.1:0-530 GCF_006229205.1 Suricata suricatta | reverse complement strand
AAGCCCATACAAGACTCTTCAGTCTCTTAATATTCTGTGTTGAGCCAATGAGATGACTTCTTTCAGAGGGGACATTCATAACATGGCGCCTTTGTATCTGCTGTCTCCTGCGCAGACACCAGGAGCAGAACCCCTAACCACCGAGATGTCTGCACTGTATTCAGTTCTTCACAGGGAGAACGGGCTTCTCCTCTGATTACATTTTCCTATTGTTTAACTCCTTTTTGACAACGTGACATGTAGATTGATAATCTGCCATCTATCTGGTAGAACTTTCCAAGAATGTGCCGTACCTAATCATTTTTGGAGTCATTTTATCTTCTCCAGGTGCTGCATAAATTCTCTAGTTTTCAATATTTGTATACCGATATGTAGTTCTATTTTGACTATAATCTTTAATAGAAGAAATTGACTATTTTAAAGTAAAAAAGTAGCTTTGAAAAATTGGGGCCCCTGGATGGCTCAGTTGATTAAGCCTCTAACTCTTGATTTTGGCTTAGGTCATGAGCTCACGGTTAGCGAGATGGAGC
>NW_021909664.1:0-530 GCF_006229205.1 Suricata suricatta | reverse complement strand
CATAGTTCATGTCAGCAGCATCTGTTTCAAGGGCCAAGTAAAAAGGCTGACATCTTTTCTGTGACATTTTAAGCATACGTGGAAGAAAGGAATTTCTAGAAATAGCCAATTTAAAAAGTGATTCTCAATTATAATTTAAGAATATTTCTACCTTTCTACACCCTATTGTACAGCATGTTTGTTTTCTTTTTTCCAATACCTTTAAATCATTCAGTGAATTAATAGGAAGAAAAAGTGTCTGTAGGTGAAAGTTTTAAAATATAATCCCAATACAGTACATTTTAGATACTAAATTGCAAATGAAAAATGTTGTCCTGACTACTGGGTCTAGAATGGTAATATGACGATTCTCAAATACCCTTTATTTTGATCACTTACATACATGCTGCTAGGTCTGTGATAAAATTTTATTCTTTGCTTTCTTTGATCATACCATATGATTTTTTAAATGTATTTCTGTATTTTTTTCAGTAGTTGCTTCATTTGGGAAATTTGTTCTCAATTAATTGTTAGAGTAGTAGCTTCATTGC
>NW_021909663.1:0-530 GCF_006229205.1 Suricata suricatta | reverse complement strand
GCCCATTTAGCCTTGGCACCAGCAGCATCCCTCAGGCCCTGCAAGGAGACACATCCACCCATGCCTCTCAGGTGCCGGGTCTGCGGACCTCACTCTGAGATGCAGACCTGGAACAGCCAGCCTGTAACCCAGCTCTACCCTCTCTCAGCTGTGGTCTTCCCCAGAGAGGAATCCAGAAGGACTGGTGACCATCTGTGTCCTTGTAGATCTTGAAGCAGCCCACAACCAGGCTCCAGACACTCTGAGCCGTGATGTAGGAAGAATCATGCCCACACAGGGACGGAGGGGGAGACCCACCCATCGGCGCCCACTGAGGCAGGCCTACGGCCTACAGAACTCGGTCATGGATGTGGAACTAAGGCAGCTCTCGGACATGGCTGTAGCCCTGCTCAACTGTGTTGTGGAGCCATTCACACTGCTAGTGAGAGAGCCATACCTTTCCCCACAGCTGGGAAAATAGCCCTGCTAATGAGGGTCCATAAGGCAACTGAGGCTCAAGCACAAGCTAGCAACCCCGCGCCCCCCCTCCC
>NW_021909662.1:0-530 GCF_006229205.1 Suricata suricatta | reverse complement strand
GGGACCGTCACTGATTTCTAAGCAACAGGGGCCAAGAGGCAGAAGAGCCAAACATAAGTAGCACCCAAGAACCTGAGGAAAAGACCAGAGTTTTCAGGAGTCTTACATCATGGGCAGTTAAAGCTGGAGTCTGGGAAATAGCTAGGAAGGAAGGCTGGTAAGTAACTCAAAGTGTTCGTCTGGGTCCTCTGCAACACCCTGGAGGTGACCCAGAAGGGCCCCAGCCTGCGACACTCTCAGTTATAAACTGAAAAAGGAACAGTCTCTACCCTACCTTCCAGGAGGCGAAGCACCAGGCACACGAAAGGGCAAGAGCAACAAAAACAGACGGTGTAGACCCCAGGGATGGACCAGATATTGAAGATATTAGATGCACAGTTTTTGCAACTGTGATAAATCTATCCCATTAAATAGATGACAAAGTGATGTGCTCGTACCTGAGATAAAGGAATTCTTCAGGGCTAATCAAATAAAAATTCTAGAACTAAAAATTAAATTAAGAGCAAATGAAATTTAACACCCTATTGGAC
>NW_021909661.1:0-530 GCF_006229205.1 Suricata suricatta | reverse complement strand
CAGACATTTTAACAATTACCTACCCGATTCTCCACACATTGTGAGAGCAGCAAAGAGCCGGGAAGGGCTAGTAGCTACTGTACTTAAGCAGCAGAGCGAGCCCTCAAGTCCGACCAGTCTCCCATAAAGTCACTGTCTCTATTATATCATGTCAAAACTTGGTCCTGCTTAAGCAAGAGCACACAGTGTTCCTCCAATTCCTCACCACTCACATCCATGCACAAGCCTCAACGTTGCTCAAACATTCCCATCTCTCAGCACCGACATAAGTCTAGAGTCCCAGGGTTGACTTTCCAAGGTAACAGCTTTTTTTTGTAAAGCATTTTTAGGTCCTATAAGGCACCCTCTCAAGGTGAAAGTTGGGACAGGAAAACGGTCCACACTTGTTACAATAATTCCACCCAGTGTTAAAACATCAATGTCCTTTTTTCCTTCTCAAGATTCCACCAAACAAGGGGCACCCGGGTTGCATAGTCGGTTAAGTGGCTAACTTTGACCTCACACTTGTGGGTTTGCACCCATGTGGGCTC
>NW_021909660.1:0-530 GCF_006229205.1 Suricata suricatta | reverse complement strand
AATGCCCGCCTATTGTCTTCTGTACTATTCCCGATGATTCATTTTTCAAAAAAAGTATTTAATTATTTATTTATTTGGAGAGGGCCTGCGAGGAAGAGGGGCAGAGTGGGAAGGAGAGAGAAGTTCTCAAGCAGGCTCTGTGTTGTCAGCGCGGAGCACGATGTGGGGCGGCGGTTCATCTCACTAAAGATGAGATCATAACCTGAGCTGAAATTAAGGGTCCAAGGCTTAAGCGACTGAGTCACCCAAGGACCCCTCCAATGGTTCATTTTTATCTCATGTTTCAGATGCAAGAGAATAAACAAAAAGAACCAGAGGTAAGGATTTTTTAATCTCTGTTCTTTTAAAGTTTTAAGTGCATCTCTGTGTCTGCACCTTATACTACATCCTGTTCACACAAAAATTCCTTTATTTATTTATTTATTTATTTATTTACTTACTTACTTACTTATACCTATGGGTATTCTCAGATACAGTTTTCCTTGCCAACTCAGGAGCCTTGCTGCCATAAGGATTGTATTTCTCTATCT
>NW_021909659.1:0-530 GCF_006229205.1 Suricata suricatta | reverse complement strand
CACATTCAGCAAAACCACTAATACTCTTCATACAATGAATTGAAATCACCTAGTAATAGAAAACTGAACCAATATTTTATTGTCATAGCAAAGCCTGTTTTGGGGGTCAGGAGGGTTTGGTATGGGGTTTTTTTGTTGTTGTTGTTTTTGTGGGTTTTTTGCTCAGGTTCAATTCAGAACCAAGGCCAATTGAAAAATAGAAGCAAACCATCAAATGAAGACCAGAAGAAGATTGTAAGCCAGGAAGGCATGTTGTGATAACCTTCTGATAGTTGGCAATTTCCATCCAGGAATTAATCTCTATTCAAAAGAGATTAACCCTGTTTTATATGGCAGGCATCCTGGTAGGTTAAAGTGGTACCTACTGGGAAAAGATGATGGTGAATTTTGATTGATCTTTGGGTCCATCCAGTTTAACTATTTCTGCTTCTAAAAGACTTCTATAAAGTCCTTCACTGAGGCTTTATTTTTTTTTCTTTTTTTTTTAAATATTTTATTGTCAAATTGTTTTCCATACAACACCCAGTGCT
>NW_021909658.1:0-530 GCF_006229205.1 Suricata suricatta | reverse complement strand
TAAATATAGAGAACTAAGGGTTGATGGGGATAGGGAAAATGCCAAATTCTAAAAATTAAGTACCCATTCCCAAACCACTAACTGATAATCTATCCTTCTCTCTAGGTTATTTTAGAGGACACACTGAATAAAATGGATAAAGGAAATGGGTCTCTAGTTTCAGAATTTGTGCTTCTGGGACTTTGCCACTCGTGGAATATGCAGGTCTTATTCCTAATCATATTTTTTATGCTTTACCTGATTATTGTATTTGGAAATGTTTTCATCATTATCCTAATCATCACTGACTCCCATCTTCATTCCCCCATGTACTTCTTGTTGGCCAACCTGTCCTTCGTTGATATGTGGCTTTCTTCAGTCACCACTCCAAAGATGATCACAGATTTTCTCAGGGAGAACAAGACTATTTCCTTTGGAGGGTGTATGTGCCAGATCCTCTATGTGCATTTTGTTGGAGGGGGTGAGATGGTGCTATTGGTGGTAATGGCCTATGACCGCTATGTGGCTATCTGTAAGCCACTCCACTATTC
>NW_021909657.1:0-530 GCF_006229205.1 Suricata suricatta | reverse complement strand
TTTTAGGTTGGGTTAAAGATAGACCAAACCATATGATCATCTCAACTGATGCAGAAAAAAAAAATTTGGACAAAAATTCAACATTTTTTGTGATTAAAAAATATTTAATAAATTTAGAAGGGAACTTCTTCAATATAACAAATCCACTTATAAAAAAAACCCACAACTAATCCATTCAGTGGTAAGAGACTGACAGCTCACCCCCTAAAATCAGAGACAAGGCAGGAGAGCCTGGGTGGCTCAGTGGGTTAAGCATCCAACTTCGGCTCGGGTCATGATTTCAGAGTTTATGGTTTTGAGCCCCGCATCAGGCTCTTTGCTGACAGCTCGGAGGCTAGAGCCCACTTGGGATTTGGTGTCTCCCTCTCTCTCTGCCCCTCGCCTGCTCACACACCCTTTCTCTCTTTCTCTCTCAAAAATAAACATTTAAAAGTTTAAAAACAGGGACAAGACAAGGATGCCTGCTTTCACCACTTCTATTCATTATAGTACTAGACGTGAGAACCAAATTAGGCAACCCAAAAAAAAAA
>NW_021909656.1:0-1292 GCF_006229205.1 Suricata suricatta | reverse complement strand
AAAGAGAGGTCCAACTCCTCACCCCTGGTACCTGTGAAGCTTACATGGAAATAGGATCTTTGTAGGTTTGATTGTGTGAAGGATCCCTGGATGAGATCATTCTGGATTTAGAGCGAACGGTCACCATATCCACTACTTGGTGTCTGTTCAGCTGGAGAGCGGAACTGAGACACGGAGATGTGGGAAGAAGACCACGTGAAGACGGAGGTGGAGACTGGAGGGACATGGCCACAAGTCAAGGGCCACCGGGGCCACCAGGGGCTAAAGGAGGTGAGGAAGGATTCTACCCTAGACCCTCTGGAGGGAGCTCAGTCTTGCAGACGCCTTGATTTTAGATTTTGGGCCTTTAGAAGAGAGGATAAATTTCTTTTCTTTTTTAATTTTTTAATGTTTATTCATTTTTAAGAGAGAGAGAGGCTGAGTGTGAGCAGGGGAGGGGCAGAGAGAGAGAGAGAGACACAGAATCTGAAGCAGGCTCCAGGCTCTGAGCTGTGAGCGCAGAGCCTGAAGAGGGCTTGAAGCTGTGAACCATAAGATCATGACCTGCGCTGAACTTGAAGCCACTGAGCCAGCCAGGTGCCCTGGGCAATACTCTTTGTACCCAGGAAATCTCTGGTTGTCATCTCCCTTGGTGGATCCAGTTTCTAAACTAAAGGAACTTGTGGTTTATAAAGGTCCAGCATCTCGGAGGCTCAGTAGGTTAAGCATCCGACTTCGGCTCAGGTCACCATCTCACAGTTCGTGGGTTCGAACCCTGCTTTGGGCTCTATGCTGACAGCTCGGAGCCTGAAGCCTGCTCAGATTCTGTGTCTCCCTCTCTCTCTGCCTTTCACTTGCTCATGGGCTCTGTCTCTGTCTCTCTCTTTCAGAAGTAAAGAAAGAAAGAAAAAATGAAGGGGCAGCCCGTCCGAGCCCTGCCCCGCCTCCTCGCAGGCGCCGGGCGGAGCTCTGCCCTCACACAGAAGCCTCTGCTCCAGTCGGTGGAGAACACCGTCGGGTGTTCTGTGTCTCTGAGCATCTACGAAGAGCGAAAGACACTTTCTTTTGAAAGGAAGCTGACCGTGTTAAAATGAAAGCGCGTGAATCCTTAACCAAAAGGAAAACAGTTTTTAAACCGTGTGTTTGCAACATGGTACCCGGTAAGTCAGGTCCCGAGAAAGCCCAAGAAATCACAGAAATTAAAGGTCACTCCTATCCAAACCCACTTTAAAGTCCCCGCGTCCTGGAGGGGTGCAGGTGAGAGCAATGACGGGTCTTCACAGGCCCGGGAGGAGCAGCTGCGCGTGACAGCG
>NW_021909655.1:0-2633 GCF_006229205.1 Suricata suricatta | reverse complement strand
CTCCCTCCCAATCCTCCAACACAGACACCTCCTCCTCCCCCATCTCAGTTCCCGGAAGTCCTTCTGAAGTCCTCTCTTTCTCACCCTTCACATGTAATCAACACCAGGTCCTGACAATTCTGCATCTAAAGCCTATCTTGAACATGACCTTCTCACTCTATCCCGCCCACCACTGTCCACTGTCCAGGTCTCATCGTTTCTCAATCAAAGTACAGCAAAGGCGCCTGATTGATTTCCCTGGTCCCATCCCCGCCTTCCTTAGATCTGCTAGGAACACAGGAGCCAGAGTGGTCATTTTTTTAAATATCAGATGATATCGCTTTCAAATGAAAACAATCCAACCTCTTCCTGTTCCACCAAGACTGAAGTCCAAACTCCTGAGTCTGGCTGCAAGGTCCTCTGTGGTCTAGCCCTGCCCGGCTCACTCCCTCTCTCCGCACCTTCGCTACGCCTCAGCCTTCTCTCTGCTCCTTTAACAAGGCTCGCGCTCTCTCTCTCCTTAGCTCATCTGTACTGGTGGCTTCCTTTGCCTGAAACTCTCTCATCCTGGGTTTTCCCAGGGCCAACTCCTTCTAGCCACTAGATCCAGTAGCCCTTCACCAGCCAAGCCTTCTCCGATGAGTCTAAACAGCGACCCGCTCTCTCCCCCAGCCACTGTTCTGTTCTTTCCTAGTAGTTATAACTATCAGATTTTTTTCCTCATTTATGTGTTTGCTTATTGCTGGGGACACACACACAAACACACAGACACACACACATAAACTCACACACACACACCAGCAGAGACAACACCGTATTACCTGATCAGGAAGAAGGTGTCAACCCCAAGATAGAACGGGCCACTCCGAGAATAAAGGGACAGCGGATTTTTAAGCACTTTGCTTTTCCACTGAAGCACATTATCTGCAACAGACATAAAAACAGTGCCTTTTTGTTTCACAGAAGAAAGTCATGCGATTTATGTTTTCAGAAAAAAGCAAGAGGGGTGTCTTGGACTTTCATAGTGTCGAGAGGATTTGGGGGCGCCTGGGTGGCTCAGTCTGTGAAGCATCCGACATCGGCTCAGGTCATGATCTCACAGTTCATGAGTCGGAGCCCCGTGTTGGGCTCTATACTGACAGCTCAGAGCCTAGAGCCTGCTTCAGATTCTGTATCTCCCCCTCTTTCTCTGCCCCTCCCCTGCTTGTGCTGTTTCTCTCTCTTTCAAAAATAAATAAACATTAAAAAAAGATTTCGTGTATCCCCACAATGTAGTGAAGAGAACGTAGATTGGAATAAGAAAGAGTGACTGAGGCACAGTATCTACCACGGAACCACAGTAACTCTGGCTTTGACCTGCTTCCCGATCTCACGGCCCCGGCAGCATCCCATGGCCCTGGCCCAGCGCACATCCCCCAGGAGCCGTTCCTGGGCTGCCTCAGGAGTGAGGTATCAGGCCGAGAAACACGGCTTTCACACCGGTGCATACTATTTATCTATTTATGCTTGACCATCTTTCCAGGAGAAAAATATGTTAGTTTCTGGCTCCGTTAATCATGACAAGAAGGAATCCAGCTCTTTGGACGATGAATATGCAATCCTCAGGTATCGCTCTTCACCTGGTCACCAGGTGCCTAGTTTACACCAGGATGTAGAGCAACTACTGGGCCCTGGTCTCGGCACTCCCCAGACTCACTTGCAGGAGGTCACGGCCACATGTCTAAACCAGAAGGAAGGCTGCAGTCTCGAGTTGGGCTGGGCCCAACATGATCCCCTCACATGAAAGACTCATCCATTCTCCTCACCCAAAGACAGCCATGCGGTCATCTGGCTGGTGTGTCCCGACACGATCCAGAGGAGACTCAGAGCCCGGATGCCGTTCAGCGCCGAGCACATGCCTCTCGGGGTCCCTGAGGTCCAGAGGGCTGGCGCGTTCTTCTGCCAAGAAAAGCACTTCAGAGCATGCTCTGCGGCTCCTAAAAATCCTGGACAAGAGCACCGGTGTTACTGTCCACCCTGAAGTCCACATTGATGCACACGCTGCCCCACAAACGAGCTAAAACACACACCCATGATCCAGATTGTCACATGGACACTCCCTTGCCATGACCCTGGACTGCTCATTCTGGTTCTCCACGGTCCCCTCTTGATCTATCTGTGCACCTTTAGATGTGGTCCACCTCTCTTGTAAACCTTAACTTTTCCTAATGTTCTTGAGCTGAGACGTGTGCCCACACTGCCTGTGCACAGAAGAGGCTGCCCCACGGATGCCAGCGCCTGACCCCCGTCCTGTTTTACAAAGGTTTGGTGAAGGGGGAGGCGGTCCAGGAGCTGAAGAGGCTGGCCTGATGGTTAGATGCTCCGGCTCTGAATCTGGCTGTCATCTGTCAGATACTCTGTAACCTCTGGCAAATGAATTAACCTCTCTGTGCCTAAGATTCCACAGCTACAAAACGGGAATCAAATTTGATCTTATAACCTTAGAATTATCATGAAGAACAAAGAAGACACCGTCAGAGCAGCTTGCTCATGATTTTAAGCCCTAATGCTCTCACCCCTTCTATGTGCCTTTTTTTCTTTTCCTTTTTACACAATTTTTTAAAAATAGTTTATTGTCAAATTGGTTTCCATACAACACCCATTGCTCTTCCCCA
>NW_021909654.1:0-530 GCF_006229205.1 Suricata suricatta | reverse complement strand
ATCATGAACCATGAGATCATGACCTGAGCTGAAGTTGGAGGCTTAATTGACTGAACCACCCAGGAGCCCCTAAAAGGAAGAAATTTAGACACAGGCAGGGACAGAGGGAAGGCCATGTGAGGGAGGAGGGAATCATTTCCAAGCCAGTGAGAGAGGCCTCAGAAGAAACCAGGCCTGCGGACACCTTCATTTTGGACATCCAGCCTCCAGGACTGTGAGAAAATACATTTCTACTGTTGAAGCCCCCAGTGTGTCGTACTGTGTTTGGCAAGCTGGCAAACTGATTCATATGGTCACAGGTGCTGAGGGGTTGTGCCCACCCATGTTCTCTGAGACTGTACTGCTAAGGAGCTGGGTGTCTCTGTCACTCTGGTCTGGGTGCAGTCAGGGACCCCCGTGGCCATGCCCTTTGTTGGGTGGCTGCAGGTCAGCAGAGCCTCTGCCCTTCCGGTCTCGGCACACTCCCCTCTGGTCACTACTGGACTTGTTGATCCTCCTTAAATCATCATCAAGGCAACAGGTGAACTGCG
>NW_021909653.1:0-530 GCF_006229205.1 Suricata suricatta | reverse complement strand
GAGAGAGAGAGAGAGAGAGAGAGAGAGAGAGAGAATCTTAAGTAGGCTCCACCCTCAGCGTGAACCTGACACAGAGCTCGACCCCATGACCCTGGTATCATGATCTGCAGTGAAATCAAGAGTTGGAAACTTAACTAACTGAGCCATCCAGGCGCCCCCCCAAATCTGCCCATTTCTGTTCTAAAGGTCCCAAATCTAAATAAATACTCAGATTTAGTATATTAAATCTTCCTCTACATTGCAACTGACACCCACCCCACTCAGTGCCCCCCCACCACAAAAGTAACTCCCTTGGCATTCTTTGGATTATATCACTCACATCTCAGTGAAATAAGCCTTCATTTTAATGTTGTCTGAATGTGTAGGAGCAAACTGTGAGTGTACCTATAAAATTAAAGCCATCAGATTTTCCAAACGTACAAACATAGCCTAATGGTTTTTAGACATGTTAAAACAGGAATTCAGTCAATGGAAAGTCCGAAATTATTAATGGCCTTGATAAGCATCGTAGCAGCTTGGATGGGAAGTGG
>NW_021909652.1:0-530 GCF_006229205.1 Suricata suricatta | reverse complement strand
AGCCATTGCCCCTGTGCATACCACTTACTTATCAATTGCCTGTCACATCTGAAATATACCCCTCCCATCAAAACAAAATAAATAAATAAAATAGAAACACCTCTTTGCTTAAGCTATTTTCAAGCTTCTTTTACATGGAGATGAATATAACACTAATGGATAAGACTTTTTGGATATTCAAACAGTACCTTTCATCACACAATGAAAATTAAAAACAGTTTAGCAATTTAATTTACAAGGGATAATGAGAAAGTGAAAAACAAACACAAAAACAATATCCAACACTTTTCAACTAATATTTCTCTCATGATGTTCTGACACATCCACTGATTGCAATTAAATGAATTTGAGTATGATTCCCTTCAAGAAGAGGAGTGAAATCTCATTCTGACAGATCTTAAGAGGTCCACATAACCACTTTTATATTTGTTAGGCCCTACCAAGGTGCTGTGTCTTTTAAGTGCAGAAAAAGGAAATGGCCTTGAGGCAGCATTCAGCAATTCCAAATTGACTACTCTGCCCTCATTATC
>NW_021909651.1:0-530 GCF_006229205.1 Suricata suricatta | reverse complement strand
GGCTGCGGGCTGGAGGCCCAGGTGACCGGCCCCGCCGCCCCGAGGCCTGCGTGGGCCTCCTCCGCGCGCCTCTCCTGACTGCGCCCGGGGCGGTCGGCACCGCTGCGCTGTGGTTGGTGGCGGAGGCAGCTCTGAGCTGGCATGTTACGGACCCCGACCGGACACTCTTCGTTCCCTTACCTTGCTCTTGTTTTTTCATAGCACTTTACACGCTCTGAAATCGTGGCACGTTTTATTTTCATTGATTGATTGTCTTTCCCACTAGAATATAAGCCGCCAGATGTCAAGGCCCGGAGTCCAGCTCCTCGAATATCCCCACTGCCTGGAAAGTGCTTGGAACATAGTAAGTGCTCAGTAAATATTTGTTGAGTAAATATGAAAAAAAAATGCATCAAGAATGTCGTCAGAGAAGGCTTCCTGGAGGAGGTGACATTGAACCTAGATCTTATAGACTTGGAAGAAGCATCTCTGTGAACAACTGGAGGGAAAGTGGCTCAAGGCACTCAAGGCGACAGGAATTGCCAAGGCAG
>NW_021909650.1:0-530 GCF_006229205.1 Suricata suricatta | reverse complement strand
AAATCCTACCATCTGAGAAGGAAAGAGCATCGTGCCTTGAGAGCAAGGTATCGGAGGCAAGTTTCTCTCACTGCAATGCCAGGTTGGTGTTTCAGGGCAAGGGGAGAAGGGAGGGGACAGGAAGGTCTGCAGAGGCCTTGGCAGGGGGAGGTGGTGATCAAAACTAGGCATATCTGGACTTCTATGAGCAGTAGCTAGTCCTGTCACATGGACTTAGTGACTCCTCAGTCTGATTTCAAGAGTGTTAGTTCAGGATGAAGAAAGCTTCCCTGCATGGGTTTTCAGTGGACTCAAAACTTGGGCTGTTGCACCCACATGGGTCTTCCTCTATGAAGTGGCCTGGCCAGTGGTGTCTGAGTATCCTCCCAAATACTGCTTCAGTGCTGGAAATGGCTGCAGGAGGATACCATTGGCAGGACTTTATATGGAAACCTATAGATGACAACATTCACAGAAGTTCCGTTTGGATCGTTGTAGTCTTTAACACCAATCCATCAGCCTGATTCTCAGGGCTTTTTGGCTGAGTTACT
>NW_021909649.1:0-530 GCF_006229205.1 Suricata suricatta | reverse complement strand
TGTGTGTGTGTGTGTGTGTGTGTGTGTGTGTGTGTGTGCAGAAGTTGAAGAAAAGTTGGATTTCTTGTCTGGGTTGTAGCAATGTGTAATAAACAGCACTTGCAGAATCAGGAACCCACATTTGGAGACATCGGAATGCACCAACCTCGCCCAACGCCCTTCCCCAGGAAATCTACAGAAATTTTATAGCCGTTGTTTTCTGTGGAACATGGAATTAATTCTTTCAGCTGACTTTATCTGGATTTTAGAGAGCAGGGAGGAAGCACGTAACATCAAGATTGCATTTCATTATTTTGGTGCCTCCAGCAAGATGCATTGATAAGTTCATTTTATGGCTGTCTGTCTCATGCTCAAGGAAGCTGCTATTGCATTGCTGGTAATTTACACAAATCATTGAGCTTCTAAGGAAGTAGTTTAAAATAGCCATTATATAAGCAAGTGGAGATTCTTATATCTTGGATCCAAAGCAAACACTTCACTTATGCACTGTATCTTCTAGACTGTATTTTTATAGACTGTAATTGGATGAG
>NW_021909648.1:0-530 GCF_006229205.1 Suricata suricatta | reverse complement strand
GTTATCAAATAGCTTTCTATAAAGGTAGTTATCATAGATAATAAACCATACACAGAGTGTTCAGGATGTACTTCACATCATGCCTGAGTATTTTCCAAAAAATATACAAATGACCAGATGAATCATAGTGATTGGCTCCCTTAGTCTAAATAATCCTTGCTTTAATATTTTCATGCATATTTTTAGCAGGAATAAAAAATCAGCAGTCCAGACACAACTCTTCCAGCAAGGTTATCATTCAGAATAGGAGAGGTAAAGACTTTCCAGAACAAATACTAAAGGACTTTGTGACCATTAAACCAGCCAAGAGAAAATTTAGAGGGGCAGTCCCTTGTTTGGGGGAGGAATTCAGATGTCAGGGCAGTACGGGACCCTTAGCTTGACTCATCCTGAAACACTGCTAGACCAGCAACAAACCGTTCTGAACACCTAGGAAATTCATCTGAAGATTAATGCACCAGCTGCATAACTTGAGCCACAGAACCTGGCAGGTATGCAGTGCAGAAAGGTGAAATATCAGAGAGATAAGC
>NW_021909647.1:0-530 GCF_006229205.1 Suricata suricatta | reverse complement strand
GGTCCAGGTGTGGAGGGAGTCCAGGGGCCGGTGTGTGTGTGGGGGACTGGGTCCAGGTGTGGAGGGGGGACTGGTGCAGGTGTGTGTGGGGGTCACGGTCCAGGTGTGGCAGGTCCCTTGGCCTGCAGATGCCGTCTTCCCAGGATGTCCTCACTGGTCGTGCCGTGTGCGTGTGTCCTGCTCTCTGTCTTACAAGGGCAGCAGTCAGAGTAGCCGCCCCTCCCCCCTGCAGGGCCTCACCGCACCTCATCACCTCCGTAGGGTGCTGCCTCCCCCCCGTCCTGCAGGGCCGGGGGTCAGGGCCCCGTGGTCTGGGGACACGGGCAGTGAGGGATGTTACCAGTTGCTCCTGGCGATGATCGCTGTGACCGCCTGGTCGACGTGGGCTCTGCCAGCTTCGTCCCCTGTGACCTTACTGCTGTCCCCTTTGCAGATTTTGCGTCCGCCGTGGAGGAGGGCGCGGACCTGCACCGCTGCCCTTTGTCGCCTCAGATTTTACCATGAATTTTATCTTCCGCTGGTGGTTCCTG
>NW_021909646.1:0-530 GCF_006229205.1 Suricata suricatta | reverse complement strand
TTGGACTTCAGACCTGAGGTTCTTAGATCCTTCGTTTTATGAGCAATATTCCGGAGAGAGAAAACCATCAGGCAGCAGCGTGCTAGAATGGGAAAAGAAAGTGAAGCAACAATAACACACTAAATATCACTTACCCAAACTTTTCTAATGTGCTCCACACCATGCCAAGCGGTTTAAATACATCATCACACGCACCTTACAAGGTAAGTGTAATTACTGTTATCATCTCCATTTGATGTGAAACAATCGGAGTCTTAAGGACGTGAAGCAATGTGCTCAGACTCCTCATTTACCAACTGGTGGAAACGGGCTTGAATTCAGTTCTGCCTGAAACAAAATCTCATGCTCTAAACCACTCGATTGCCGCTCATAATGTTACAATTGATTTACATGATAATGCTGTAGTTATCTCCACAGTTTTTACTTCACCTTGGTGCGGAGAAAATTGAACTTGAAGGAGGTTTTTTCTCTAATAAAAAGACTAGATTGCAAATATAATTAGACCTAAAACAAAACTGTAATTAAAACAC
>NW_021909645.1:0-530 GCF_006229205.1 Suricata suricatta | reverse complement strand
TCTGAGTCATTTCTAGCCAGGGATGACTCATGCTTAACTTTGGAGGTGCCTGCTAATAGAGGAAAGAGAAAATCACAAGGAGCTGAGGAGCCTGAAAAAGAGAAGCAAGGTTGCTTAGGTCCAAGGAGAGGAGTTCACCCCACAGCAAGACCTCCAAAATCCTCTGAGATGGGGCCCACCTGCTGCTGGAAAATTCCGTCCTCCCTGCCATAACCACAAGCATCTCACTTGCATTTTGGATCGTCTGCTCATTCCCTCAGCTAGAAAACACTAACTTGATTCCATTCGACCAACATTCATTGATTATTCATTGATTCAGCAGCCAGGCATTAAGGAGGCAGGAGGTTGATGGCACAAGGCTGGAGAGGACAGGTCCAGTCTCTGGGGTCCTATGGTTCTAATAGTCCTCATGTCCATCTGTCTGTTTCATGATGCCTGCCATCATCAGGGGACAAGGCTCTGCATTTTCATCTAGTCCAAATTGCACTTTCCAGGGGGGAAAACTGAGGCTCACACAAGGGAGCCACCTG
>NW_021909644.1:0-1292 GCF_006229205.1 Suricata suricatta | reverse complement strand
AGGAATGTTCGATTCATTATCTTCACTTAATGTTAATAACTAGACAGTTTTCAAATCATTATGGTCTATATTTCATCCTCTCAATTTTATGTTTCCATACCTCCTATTACATAATTTCAAATTTTCATTTAACCATTACCCTAACTAGGGTTTGTTCTTCTTGAAAACAAAGAATGCGAATTCTTCATTTTCATTTTCTTGGGACCTGATATACACTGTGTGGTTATGGTGGATGTACTATCAACAACATTTTAATTCATTTTGCCCATCCTGCATCTGAATCCGTTTTTAGGTTGTGGGAACTCTCTCATCTAATGAGTCTTGGTTGATGTCAAAGACTGTCTGACTTGCAGAAGGTAGAAATGTTAAATATTTGCTTCCACAAACTCTGTTGTGTCTTGGGCCCAGACTCTTGTTCTAGGGTCCTCCTTATAGAGCTATCCACAAAGAGCACAGCCTGGAGAGTTAGTGCACAAATGCAGGGAATGTAGGAATTTTCTTCTCTCAGCTGCCCTTTCTTTATCAGATTAATTTTGAGGTGTGGTTTTGGGTATAATCATGGCACCTAGGCCAATGCTTAGTTCTCTAAACTTGTCAACTGTCCTGTTAGTTATCCAATATCCTTTTATGAACTTCCTTTTTGCCTAAATAAGCCATACTTAGCTTTGTTACTTGGAATAAAGAACCATCACCAGTACAATGCTCAATAATCATTAAATGAAAGCCTGAACATTACAATCGGCTTTAAGAAATACATCACCTTACCCTGAGATAGAACAGAATAAAGGGGTTGCAATCCCTACTTCTTTCGTCCTGTTTGTCTTTGCAACATATGGAGGAACATACTGAAGAATAAAGAACACAGGTCAGGTGGGATTTGATAGGAAGTAGATGATAGGTAATAGAAACAGTTTCTGATTTTTGGGTCACTGATTATTTGAGAACCTGGTAAGTAGTATGGATTCTTTCCATATGAAATTGCACATAAGCAAAAGCTCAGACATTTTTCATGAAATTTTAATAAGATCAAATGCTTTGGTATCTTCTCTATGATACAATTTTATATAGTTTCCAATAACACATTCCAAAAGGTGATATACTACGCTAAATCTATTCTGACTGCTGCTTTACACATGTTAGTAACATGACCATAAATTTCAAATGTGTAGCTGATGCAATAATATGCACTGTGATATTCCTAGAGAGAAAGGAAGCCCAGAAAACAGAAACAGTTGGATTTCTCTAGGTACTATATGGATATAAACATATTAATATTGTAAAAACCCAAAGAC
>NW_021909643.1:0-530 GCF_006229205.1 Suricata suricatta | reverse complement strand
GGGAGTGTTTGCTGTATAATTGGATCTAATGAAATGTTTAGAGGTGCAGTAGGCATGACTTTGAGTACATAATGAAAGAAAATGCAAAATGCTTATTGATTTATGATGTGGTTTCATCTTGGCTTGGGGAAACCATGCCGTATTTAATTTCCCAACATTTTAACCTCAAATCCAGGACAAAGGATTTGTTTCAATCTTTCACAAGGTTGGCTTGTAATATGAAATAAACTGTATCATGGAAGAAATGTAAAATGTTAGATCTTTGGTACATTTTACTTCTGTGCTAAGATTAATACCACTGTATGTGTCCAGCCTAGGGGTTGACAAACCGTGGACCAATTCTGGCCTGCTGTCAGCTTTTGCACAGCTCATGAACTGTCATTATAGTTTTTAATTGTTGAAACAAAAATCTCAGAAAAGAATGATATTTTGTGACACATGAAAATCAAATGAAACTCAAACTTTAGTGTTGAAAAAGGAAGTTTGATTGGAGCACAACTATGTTCATTTATTTACCTGTGTCTCTGGCT
>NW_021909642.1:0-530 GCF_006229205.1 Suricata suricatta | reverse complement strand
AACTGGATACATGAATTCTAGTTTGGAAGAGAGGTCTAGCTGGAGAAATGAATTTGCAAGTCTTAAACACAGAGTTGTAATTTACAGTAAAAGACTGACATCACTAAGAGTGAGCGTAAATAAAGAGGAGAAGGGGTGCCTGGGTGGTTCAGTCGATTATGTGTCTGACTTCAGCTCAGGTCATGATCTCACAGTTGGTGGGTTTGAGCCCTGTGTCAGGGTCTGTGCTGACAGCTCAGAGCCTGGAGCCTGCTTCAGAGTCTGGCTCACTCTCTCTCTCTGTCCCTCCCCTGCTCGTGTTCTGTCTTTCTCTGTTTCTCAAAAATAAATTAAGATGTTAAAAAATTTGTTTAAATCAAAAGGAGAAAAGTAATTGACCATTGGATTTAATAATGTAGAAGTCACCACTGATACTGGCAGGAATAAGCTCAGAGAATCAGGTGGACAAAAATCTAGTTAGCATGTTTTAAAAGAGGATTTGATGAAAGGAACTGGAGATAGAAGTAGAGCCAATGTTTCTAAAGTATTAC
>NW_021909641.1:0-530 GCF_006229205.1 Suricata suricatta | reverse complement strand
AACTACGCAGGCTCCTACATACCAAAAACAAATCAGTTTTGCAACGGAGGTGGGTGAAGGACATCAAACGGTGAAGGAAATCTGAGGAGGTAACAGGTGGAAATACATGAAACACGACTCGTCCTGAGTTATTGATGGAGGCTGAGTGATACTAAATTGGATTCATTCTATATTCTTAAACCAAAAAAAAAAAAAAAAAGAAAGAAAGAAAGAAAACCAAGAACTGTAGTAGTTTCCCCTTTGTACCTGCAGGGGGTACATTCCAGGACCCCCAGTAGATGCCTGAAAACAGAGAGATAGTATGGACTTATATACTAAATTTTCTCCTATATATCCGTACCTGTCATAAAGTTTAATTTATAGATTAGGCAGTGAAAGAGATTAAGAGAATAACTCATAATAAAATAGAACAGTTGTAACCCCATATGTAACAAAAGTAATGTAATGGGTATCTCTCAAAATCTCTTATTCACTCTTCTTTTCTTTTCTTTTTTTTTTTTTTATGTTTTTAAATAGTTTTTTGTCAAATT
>NW_021909640.1:0-530 GCF_006229205.1 Suricata suricatta | reverse complement strand
TCAGGCTCTGAGCTGACAGCCCGGAGCCTGGAGCCTTCTTTGGATTCTGTGTCTCCCTCTCTCTCTTGGCCCTTCCTCTGCTCACTCTCTGTCTCTCTCTTTCTCAAAAGTAAATAAAGGTTTTCTTTAAAAAGGAGAAAAATTAAAAAAATTTTTTTTTGAGAAGGCTCCCTGGGCAATTGTAAGGTGTGGTTATGGCTGAGGACCAGTGCCGTAAGCAATGATAGGCATGCAATCTAATAGGCATGAAAATATAGGCATAAAAAAAGAAAATACAGGCATACACATGTAAATAAAGCATGCTCATGCACAGATAACTACAATGCGCTGAGTTCTACGCTCTGAGAAACCTTGGACTAGATGTAAAGGCCCTTCAGCGTAGAACTTTTGGGTCCACCTCCAAAAAAGACAGAATTCTTCTGCTTGAGCATCTTACATGTACTAGACTCCCCTGGGCTACATCATGTGAGTGACCTTGTGCTCTCCATAGCAACTCACTGTCGGACATAATCATCCCTATTTCACAGATT
>NW_021909639.1:0-530 GCF_006229205.1 Suricata suricatta | reverse complement strand
GAAAGTGTGCAAGTCTACAAATCTCTCAAAGGTTCATCTGTGTGTACATATTAACTGATGAACCGACACAGAGGTTCTTGCTATCACAGTATCAGGTTGTAAGTCTCTGAGGTGACAATGCTTTCTCAGGAAAGGTGGAATTGTCAGTACACACAATATTCCTGAAGGAACGAATCACTCAGAATTAGTTTCCCTGTACAGATTCGTCCCTGCTTAACACCGCTGTCTTTATCCATCGCGCCAACATATTACTTGCTGATACTCTGATATAGTAAACACTATTCAAATCCAATGTGAAATGACCTTGAGAAAGAGGCAATAGACTTTGGGAAGTTGATGAGTGTGCTCTTGGAGACCTGCGTGGAGGAAATACAGAGTCCCGTTACAAATAGGGACAATAAAAACAAATTCAATGGATAAGAGTTTGTGCAATAAGAATTAAGAGGGATCCTTGGAGAAATTGGTGGAGACTTTTGGACATTTGTGAAATTGCTCCATTATTAGTATTTACTACTATTAGCCCTTGAATT
>NW_021909638.1:0-530 GCF_006229205.1 Suricata suricatta | reverse complement strand
CGGGTGAGGAAGACAGCAACTCTCCATCAGTGGAAAATAGGAAAAGCTGACTCGCGCCAGGGCATTCTGTGGACCTCTCAGGAAGCTGATGTGGTGATGGGCAGAAGTAATGGTGCAGCCGCTCTAAAGCTTGGATCCCACCCCTCAAACTGAACAAACTATTAACAGATGAAATGGCGCTAAAGGTGTTTGCTCCAAAATAATATGGGAAGGGAGGAAATGGGTGAGAGATAATGTAAGACTGGCCATTAGGTTCACTGGGCTCTAGTGCCTACTTGTGTAAATTTTTTAACGTTTATTTATTTTTGAAAGAGAGAGAGAAACAGAGTGTAAGCGGGGGAGGAGCAGAGAGACAGACAGAGAATCTGAAGCAGGCTCCAGGCTCTGAGTTGTCAGCACAGAGCCTGACATGGGGCTGGAACTCACAAACTGTGAGATCATGACTTGAGCCGAAATCAAGATCAGATGCTTAACCAACTGAGACACTCAGGTGCCCCTAAATTTCCTATCATAAAAAAAACTTTAATCAA
>NW_021909637.1:0-530 GCF_006229205.1 Suricata suricatta | reverse complement strand
TTGGGTTTGAGCCTCACTTTGGGTTCTATGTTGACAGCTCAGAGCCTGCAGCATGCTTTGGATTCTGTGTGTGTGTGTCTCACTGCTTTTCTTTCACTTCTGTTCTCTCTCTCTCTCCCTCAAAAAAAAATAAACAAATAATTTTAAAAATGAAAATAGATTCTTCTTTATGCACGAGCCCTTCCACTTTTTAAGAAAGTTTTTTAAATGTTTATTTATTTTTGAGAGATAGACAGAGCATGAGTAGGGGAGGGCCAGACAAAGAAGGAGACACAGAATCTGAAACAGGCTCCAGGCTCTGAGCTAGCAGCACAGAACCCCACATGGGGGCTGAACTCACAAACCACATGATCATGACCTGATCCAAAGTCAGACACTCAACTTACTGAGCCACCCAGGTGCCTCTGGCCCTTCCTTTATGCAGCCTAAATATTCTAAAAGTAAATAGTGAGGCTTTCCTATTGCACTAGTTCCTTAAACTGCCTTATTATCAAGGTCTTCCAAGATTGTGTCATTATAATATTTTGAAA
>NW_021909636.1:0-530 GCF_006229205.1 Suricata suricatta | reverse complement strand
CTAGAAAGGGACCTTCCATGCAGGGACTTTACTTATAGTGTGAAAACAGTGTCTAATCCATGCCCCTTATTGTGTGATGGTGGGTTTCAAGATTTTTGCTTAAGTTGAAGCTGTGAAAGCTAATGAGAATTCAGGAATTGTTGGAGAGCTGTGGAGTCCTAACACGTGATCTACATCAACATCAAAAGATCCCTGAGAGAAATGAGCTGTGGGGATACCATGGACAGCTGAGGGTGCAAGGGTCCCGTCTTTCCCCAGCAGACCCAACCCCAGGAACAGGAAGACACCTGAGGACTACATGGAAACTTGCCTGAACTTTAACGTGAAGGTCAAAGCCTACTGCACCTGACACAAGGCATGCCATGGCTTCTGGTCCCCAGACCCAATGGAATTGGGTAAGTGTAATTGAATAAGAGGACATCCAGTTCTGTCTTGTGCCTAGGACTCAGGCAAAACAGAGACCCAGGGTAGGGAGAAAACTCTGCTTCCCGGGGTCTGGCGACCCATAATTCTCCACCTCTCTTTCATTG
>NW_021909635.1:0-530 GCF_006229205.1 Suricata suricatta | reverse complement strand
CCAGAATTTAAACTACTAGGCATTTATCCAAAGGATAAAAAATTCTGACTCAAAGGGGCACATGCACCCCAATGTTTATTAAGCAGCATTATCAACAATAGCCAATGTATGGGAAGAGCTCAAATTTCCATTGACTGATGAATGAATAAAGAGGATGTGATTTATATATATATATATATATATATATATATATATATATGTTACTCAGTGATCAATAAGAATGAAATTTTGCCATTTGTAACATGGATGAAACCAGAGTATATTATGCTAAGCAAAATAAGTCAGAGAAAGACAAATATCATATGATTTCACCCATACGTGGAGTTTAAGAAACAAAACAGATGAACATAGGGAAAGGAATGGAAAAATAAGACATAAACAGAGAGGGAGGGAACCATAAGAAATTCTTAAATACAGAGAACAAACTGAAGGTTGCTAGAGGGGTGTTGGGTGGACAGATGAGCTAAATGGGTGACGGGCATTAAGAAGGGCACTTGTTGGGATGAGCACTGGGTGTTCTATGTAAGTGA
>NW_021909634.1:0-530 GCF_006229205.1 Suricata suricatta | reverse complement strand
CCTTTAAACGCTCTGTAAATTCTAGTGGGATGAACACTTAATAGACAAAGACGATTCATCAGCCCTCATCTCCCCTGCTCAGCGCCGGGTACTAATGCCCTTCACCTACAGGTTCAGTTTTGTCTAGTTCATCAAGAAGACATGAACAAAGAAAGAAGTATATTAAATACTTCTGCCCTCCCCTAACATCTGTAATCTGGAATGAGTCTGAGTATGGGAGAATTGGGCTCTCTTTTCACTGCTGGGTCTTCCACTTTAGATCTCAAGCATCAATCCAATTTTCTGCAGGAACAAGGGCTCTTTCTGGAATTCCAGCTCATTTTCCAGAACCTGTCTAATACACTGGCCTTGAGAATACCCTATCTCCAAAATTTGGAACTGCCCAGTGTTATCCCAGAGGCTGACTACATACTGAAGAGTCATCTAAATTTCAGTCTGTGGAACACCATTGAATATTATCTCCATCGCTTTGGGTTGCTATAACAATGCCACAGAGTGGGTGCCTTAGATAACAGACAATTGTTTCTCAC
>NW_021909633.1:0-1292 GCF_006229205.1 Suricata suricatta | reverse complement strand
TTTTTCCCTTATTATTTTCTTTACTTTTTTTTTTCTCTCTTCTTTTTTTGGTGGTGGGGGTGGTTATGTTTAAATGAAGTTGCTTTTACAGCACCAAAGATTTAATCATCCATTTCCTACATAAAAGGTAGCTACTTTTTTGCATAGACCTCAAGTATATTGTAGTATAGAGATGGAATTTAAGGAAGGGTATTAAGCAGGCTGTGTTTTAGCTTATGGGCAAGTAATAAATTGTATCATTTATCTTGAATGTATCATAGATAAGCTGCTTTATAACGATTGCCACTTCAGATAGCTGTGAAATTAGATGATTAACTAGTTGTTACTTAACCTTCTAATTGCTGTATAAGTCTAATTACATGAAATAGAAGTGGGGGTTTTGATTTTTTACTTTGCTTTTCTGTTTGGAGTGTCATTGTAACTACTGTATTCTAAATGATGGAAAATAAATGCATATGTTAAAAAAATAAAGTTAAAAAAATAAAGGAAATAAATAAAAGAAAAAAAGAAAAGAAAAAGAAAGTTTAAAAGAAAAAAAAACATTGTGACAAACTCTGACCAACCCAATAAAGGCAAGCTTTGTTCTAAACTAAGGTATTCCCAGTTTACTCTAAACTTCCTGTTATCTCACTTAGCATATGGTTTAGCCAAAACTACATAGGTTTTAAAGTTTGATGCAAAACGAATATACATTGATTTGAGTCTGACCACCTACAGCAGCTGGAATACTTGTAAAATATTGAGTGTTCAATAAATGACTATAAAAATAACTATGTATATGATATAGATTTTTTTCATTTTCTGCTTACCAGCATAATTTTAAGGAACTAATGATAATATGTAACATATATGAGAATTTATAAGGGATCCCTAAGATGGATAGGATATAGAATTTTGTGTGTGTTTAGGAGTGCATCAGTTGGGCCCCAAAACGTTTTAATAATTATTGGACAACTAGCAAGCTACACTTTGGTAATAACATGAATTCAAAGATTGTATATCATAGAACTGGTGAGAGAGAGTATAGTAATCATTTCTGATACTCTGTAAATGATGATGTGGTGTCTGAGATCCTGGGTCACACTGAAAGCTCACATCCACAGGGTTCACATCCATACCACCTGTGTCTGAGGGCAGGCGAGAATCCTATTCTAACCTCCACCACAAACCAGTATTTGTGTTCTACTTCCTGCACAGTCGGGAGCATCCTTCCCTAACAGCTCCCCAGCCCCCATGTAAACAGCTCTCACCGCTGTTTGTCGGCCATTCCTTCTGCCTCCTGATCGACCCTG
>NW_021909632.1:0-530 GCF_006229205.1 Suricata suricatta | reverse complement strand
GTCCTGGGAAGCCACACATGCCAGTTCCTTCATCCATGATCACCGGAGAGCATATCAGACCTCTGGCATTACTATGCAGTCTCCATGCACTCTTCTTTCACATTCATCAGATGCTGTATAAATAAGCTCACAAGTGAAGAAAATGATTTTGGATGTAGATAATTTAAACCACTAGATTTAACCTCGTCCTACACTTTCACTCGCCTCCCTGAAAACAGGAAAAAAATGACCTTTAACCTCAGGTAGTTGACTTTTGAACTTGTGTTTGGTACTCTTCTCTCCTACCGTATAATGTATTTGATGCTATAATGAAAAGCTTATTTACTTTATCTGAACGTACTCCTTCTCAATCCGAACCATTCTCTGAACATGTCAACAGGTTGTGGTCTCACTCTGCCTGAAATTTCAACTGAGAAAAACAAAACAAGATGAAACACAACACAACAAAACAAGGGCTCTGGTGTGGTTCCGTCGCTTAGGTGTTTGACTTTGGCTCAGGTCATGATCTCACAGTTCATGAGATCAAGCCC
>NW_021909631.1:0-530 GCF_006229205.1 Suricata suricatta | reverse complement strand
GAGAGAGAGAGAGAGAGAGAGAAGCAATGCATGCAAGCATGAGCAGGGGAGGGGGAGAGAGGGAGAGAGAATCCCAAGCTGATGCTGACGCAGGGCTCGATTCCACAAACCGTGAGATCATGACCTGAACTGAAATCAAGAGCTGAATACTTAACTGACTGAGCCACCCAGGTGCCCCAAGGCTATGCATTTTTTAAAAAAATCAGAAATAGTACATGACTAATATGGTCTCCTTGGTGCATCAAATCAGAAGGCATGTAATAAAAGTTTGACCAATCATTAATGATGTAAATTTTGGTTACTTGATTGAAGTGGTGGCCACCAGCTTTCTCTGGTGATATATTTTATTCATTTGTAATTATTAGTATAACTGGAGAAAGACCTTGCGATTGTACAAATATTCTATATCCAACAGCCTTCTTTCCAGTGATTTTAGCATCCACTGATAATTCTTGCTTGAATACTGAGATGATTGTAAAATGGTTTTTGATCATCCCTTTCATGATTATTAGTTGGCATTCTGAAGAGCC
>NW_021909630.1:0-530 GCF_006229205.1 Suricata suricatta | reverse complement strand
TTCCATCTCTCAGTCCCTGGGGACCACCAGTGATGGCAGACACTTGATGCTCTGTGTCTGTTTTGTGGCCTCATGTGAGTGGACGCACTTGTGTCAATGAGCAAAATGTTCTCCAAGGTCACCCATGCTGTGGATGTAGCAAGACCCCCTTCTTCATTAAGGTTGAATAATATTTCTGTATGTGTTTACCTTACACTTTGAGAAAGTTGAACAGTATTTTATCAGTATTTAAGAAAAAGTTAAACAACATTTAAAAAAATTTTATTTTAGAGATGGAGAGAGTGTGTGCACATGAGCAAGGATAGGAACACAGAGAGAGAGAGAGAGAGAGGAGAGAGAGAGAGAGAGAGAGAGAGAGAGAGAGAGAGAGAATCCCAAGCAGGCTCCACACCATCAGCCAGAGCTCAATATGGGACTCGAACTCATGAGCCATGAGATCATGACTTGAGCCCAAATGAAGAGTTGGACACTTAACTGACTGAGCCACCCAGACACCCCTAAACAGCATTTTAAAACCAGGCATGTGAGTT
>NW_021909629.1:0-530 GCF_006229205.1 Suricata suricatta | reverse complement strand
CATCTTTCCACGGTCTATGGAAACCATACATGTACTTTCTGTCTCTATGAATTTAACTAGTCTGGATATTTGAAGGAAGTAGATTATACAATCCATGACCTTTTATGTCTTGATTCTTGCAGTTAGCATAGATTTTTAAATTTTAATTATTGATTTTTGAGAAAGAGAGAGAGAGAGAGCATGAGCAGGGGAGGGAGAGAGAGAGAGGAGGACAGAGAATCCCAGGCAGGTTCTCATTGTTAAAGTGGAGCCTGATGCAGAGCTCGAACTCATGAACTGTGAGACCATGACTTGAGTGAATCAAGAATTGGACAGTAACTGACTAAGCCAGACAGGCACCCCTAGCATAAAGTTTTTTAAGGGTTATCTATGTCATAACAGGAACAGCACTTATTGCATTGCATTGTATTGTATTGTATTGTATTGTATTGTTGACACAGTATCACATTAGTTTTAGTGTACTACATAGTGATTTGAACTTATGCTAGGTTCATCACAAGTATAAAAACTGTTTTCATTGGATACTCTTT
>NW_021909628.1:0-530 GCF_006229205.1 Suricata suricatta | reverse complement strand
GCTCTGGATGCTCCACATACATTATGAGCATCCTCATAATTCCCTGCTTTCTCTTGCTTGGAAGACTCCAGATTTCACTGCTCTAGAGCTTTAGTGATTCACAGACATAAATTCTAAAACCACCAGGTCACTGGCCAATATTACTTGGTCAAGTGCCCTGTCCTTGCCTATACAGGCAATATTCTCCAAACCCTGGATATCTCAGTTGGTCATGGTGTGCTTCCAAAAGGCCACTTCACCAGAAAAAATGGGCCAACATTTACACACTTGAAGGTTCACAGGTCAAGGCCAATAATAACAAGATACAGATACAGTTCAGGGACAAAAACGCTTACAGATACAGGGCTATGGGGTACCTGAGGCTCCCCAGACTCCTGATGTCCTATGGATAGAGCTGCTTAAGGCTGGATGGTACCAAAGCTCTACTCCAGGAAAGGGGGTCCCAATATTCTAAAGATTTATGCATTTACAGAGGAAAAGTCAGGAACAGATACTGTCCAAACCAGTCCAAAGCCTTTGAGTTTGGCAAT
>NW_021909627.1:0-530 GCF_006229205.1 Suricata suricatta | reverse complement strand
AAAGAAGGGTAAATTTGTACCTCTTCTTTGGAGAGAAATTTGGCATTATCCTTCTAGGTATTTCTTCTACGGCTATCCCTGCAAATGTCGAAGGACAGAGTGACAAGTTCTTCAGCATCGTTTCTAATGTAACAGACTGGAAGCAACTCAAATGGTGATTTAAGCCTGGTTAAATAAATGCAGCTTATATGATGGAATATCACACAAGCAATAAAAAAGAGAACCAGACAGCTCCTTATATATCAATACACGCAAAGAGAATTTTTAACTTAAAAAAAAAAAAAAAAAAGGACCCAAAGCAGTGCTTCTGTGGGGGGTAGGGAGGAGGTAGTCTTCTCTCTTCTGTTTATACATGCAGATATATATTGGTAAAAACACAGAGTATCTCTACAATAATACCCAGAAATCCTATCTGTTACCAGCGGGGGCAAAGGATGGCCATGGACAAGAGAGAAGACTTCCTTTTTCCCCAAAGAGTCTTTGGTACCTTTTGAAAGGCACCTACCACTTTTATAGACTATCTATGAAAC
>NW_021909626.1:0-530 GCF_006229205.1 Suricata suricatta | reverse complement strand
ATTAATAAATTAATTGACATCATGGATTGTTATGTAGCATTCATTTCTCCTTTTCTAAGAGGATCCACATTTTTGTTCAAGAATCTACCTCTTCCCCAATCAACCAATAATTTTCAGAAGAGGCTGATTCCATTTATTTCTGAATTAGGATATTTTTGGCTCTAAGAAAACTATACTCCAATCAAATTAGCCTTAGTGAAAAAGAGGTGTTATAAGACCATGTAACTGATACAGCTCTGAGTTAGGACAACATGCATGGATGGAAACATGGGGGAAATGAACAAGGCAGCTACTCTAAGACAACAGAAGCAAGTGCTGCTGATCGGTTAACTAAAGGACTCACTTCATTACCAGGACAAAGAGTGCTCACTCTGTCTATGGCTAGGGGTTGAGTATAGGTACTGTGTGTTTACCATTCTTTTCAACATTGCCTACTTTTGGACTCTTACTATAATGTACTTAGTAAAATCACCAGGAAATACTTTAGATCAAAATCTATGACAAATTTATCTTTAGCAAAAGTATACAGT
>NW_021909625.1:0-530 GCF_006229205.1 Suricata suricatta | reverse complement strand
ACTGTATACTTTTGCTAAAGATAAATTTGTCATAGATTTTGATCTAAAGTATTTCCTGGTGATTTTACTAAGTACATTATAGTAAGAGTCCAAAAGTAGGCAATGTTGAAAAGAATGGTAAACACACAGTACCTATACTCAACCCCTAGCCATAGACAGAGTGAGCACTCTTTGTCCTGGTAATGAAGTGAGTCCTTTATTTAACCGATCAGCAGCACTTGCTTCTGTTGTCTTAGAGTAGCTGCCTTGTTCATTTCTCCCATGTTTCCATCCATGCATGTTGTCCTAACTCAGAGCTCTATCAGTTACATGGTCTTATAACACCTCTTTTTCACTAAGGCTAATTTGATTGGAGTATAGTTTTCTTAGAGCCAAAAATATCCTAATTCAGAAATAAATGGAATCAGCCTCTTCTGAAAATTATTGATTGATTGGGGAAGAGGTAGATTCTTGAACAAAAATGTGGATCCTCTTAGAAAAGGAGAAATGAATGCTACATAACAATCCATGATGTCAATTAATTTATTAAT
>NW_021909624.1:0-530 GCF_006229205.1 Suricata suricatta | reverse complement strand
TATACACATTGTGGTACACACATGTACGTAGACAAACATATACACATTGTGGTACACAAACATGTACGGAGATGTACATATACACATTGTGGTACACACTTATACGGAGATGTACATATACACATTGTGGTGCACACACGTACGGAGATGTACATATACACATTGTGGTGCACACACGTACGGAGATGTACATATACACATTGTGGTACACACTTGCACGGAGATGTACATATACACATTGTGGTACACACACATGTACGGAGATGTACATATACACATTGTGGTACAGACATGTATGTAGACAAACATATACACATTGTGGTACACAAACATGTACAGAGATGTACATATACACATTGTGGTACACACACGTACTAGATGTACATATACACATTGTGGTGCACACACATGTACGGAGATGTACATATACACATTGTGGTGCACACACATGTACGGAGATGTACATATACACATTGTGGTACACACTTGTACAGAGATGTACATATACACATTGTGGTACACACACGTAC
>NW_021909623.1:0-530 GCF_006229205.1 Suricata suricatta | reverse complement strand
GAATCATTGCATTCTGGATCTGACCCAATACAATATCACAGCTAAGATGTGAACTTAAGTCTGTCTAATTCAAATACCAATATTTCCTATATTTGCCTGATAATAATAATCATCTTGGGGCACTTGTAAAATATAGGGACTCCTGAGCCCCACCCCAGTCCTTCTAAATCAGAATTGTCAGAGGAAGTACCTGACAGTGCAAAAGTACCCCAGGCAATTCTTATTATCACACAAGTTTGGGGGATATCTCATTCCCTTTCAGTTTGGAAACTAGAAGGTTTTGAAAGGGTCAGGGATCCAAGTACCAAGCAAAAGCCTCTAGCCAGTGATGGTGGCGTTTAGTCCTTGCCATTGTTGAAGTGACAACACTGCATTTGGTTGTTAATGCCTCCAGTTGTCAAGCTCTTCAAGCTGTGGGGAAGCTGGTGGGGCAATGATCAGGAGTAGAGACTGTATTCACACAGCTTCATTGGAGACAAGTCTGAGCACACACTGTCTTAAGGAATGTGGGTATATATCAGTGTTTTATA
>NW_021909622.1:0-1292 GCF_006229205.1 Suricata suricatta | reverse complement strand
CTGCATTGGGCTCTGTGCTGACAGCTTGGAGTCTAGAGCCTGCTTCAGATTCTGTGTCTCCCTCTCTCTCTGCCCTTCAGCTTGTGTGCTCTTGTGCGTGCTCTCTCTCTCTCTCTCTCAAAAATAAGTAAGCATTAAAAAAAAGAAGGCAATTATGTTGTATTTGTCTATATCTGTGTTCACCATGTTCTTTCTCTTTTTCTTTTTTTCAGGGAGCCTTTCTTATTTTTTCCTTTCTGCTTCCTCTGTCCATCCTCAGGAAAGGTGTGCTAGCAGTAAGTTCTCTTGTCTTCCTTCGGCTGAGAATGTCCTGATTTCTTCTGTATCCCTGGAGGATATTTTTGCTGGGTATAAGAATCTGGGTTGACAGCTGTTTTCTTTTGGCACTGGAAGGATATTGCGCCGCTTCTTCTGGCCTTCCATGGTTGCTACTGAGATTTCCACTGTCACTTGGGTTTCTTTACCCCGTATAGGCAAAGTGCTCTTTTGTCTCTCATTGACTCTAGGATTTTTTTCTTTGACTGTGATGTGACTTTCAGAAGTTTGACTATGATGTGTCTTGGTTTGGAGTTCTTTGTAAGTTTTGTCTTTTGCCAAAGTTGGTAAGTGTTCAGCCATTACTTTTAAATACTCTTTTAGCCCCACCCTCCTTCTGGGACCCTGGTGACACGAACATGAGATTTTGTCATAGTCTCACAGGTCCATGAGGCTCAGTTCGCGTCATAGAAACTATTTTACTATTTTTCTCTGTTGTTTGAACTGAGTAGTTTCTATCATTCTGTCTTTCAGTTCACTGATTCTTTTTTCCCGTCACTCTGTTCTGTGGTCGCGTCCACCCCTTGCTTTCTATGTTGGTTACTGTGTTTATATTTTTCAGTTCTCAGATTTCTGCCTGGTTTCTACCTTTCCTCCCCTTGCTGAGTCTCTCTAGGCCTCCGTTGACTCTTGCGTGAATTGCTCGGGGAATATTCTCATCTGCTCAAAAGCACTTGCCAGCGTCTGCGCCATTGCAGTGCTGGCCTCTAGCACCTGTCTTTGCCCGTTCCGTTGTAGAACTTCCTGGTTCTTTCCATAGTGGCTGATTTTTTAGTGAAACCGGGACATTCTTGTATGATGTAATGAAATTTTGGATCTTATTTAAACCTCCCCTTTAGCTGGCCTTCTCTGACATGGCTCCATCTGGGAAGAGGCGGCTAGTTACTGCCAGGTGGGACCAGGAGGCCAGGTTCCCCTTGGCCTTGTTGGCAACCAGGGAGGGCTCACTGCCGCCGGCGGGGCGGGAGGTCCCCCCC
>NW_021909621.1:0-530 GCF_006229205.1 Suricata suricatta | reverse complement strand
TATAAAACACTGATATATACCCACATTCCTTAAGACAGTGTGTGCTCAGACTTGTCTCCAATGAAGCTGTGTGAATACAGTCTCTACTCCTGATCATTGCCCCACCAGCTTCCCCACAGCTTGAAGACCTTGACAACTGGAGGCATTAACAACCAAATGCAGTGTTGTCACTTCAACAATGGCAAGGACTAAACGCCACCATCACTGGCTAGAGGCTTTTGCACGGTACTTGGATCCCTGACCCTTTCAAAACCTTCTAGTTTCCAAACGGAAAGGGAATGAGACATCCCCCAAACTTGTGTGATAATAAGAATTGCCTGGGGTACTTTTACACTGTCAGGTACTTCCTCTGACAATTCTGATTTAGAAGGACTGGGGTGGGGCTCAGGAGTCCCTATATTTTACAAGTGCCCCAAGATGATTATTATTATCAGGCAAATATAGGAAATATTGGTATTTGAATTAGACAGACTTAAGTTCACATCTTAGCTGTGATATTGTATTGGGTCAGATCCAGAATGCAATGATTC
>NW_021909620.1:0-530 GCF_006229205.1 Suricata suricatta | reverse complement strand
GCCTGGCGGGGCCTCCCCTCCTGCTGTCCCGCCACCCCTGACCCTCCAGCAGCCGCCTCACAGAAGCTCGCCATGTCTCCTACTGGGGAGATCCTGCACCAGCACGTGGCTTTCGCAGGCCAGTGTCCTAGTGACACCTCCCTGAATCGCATCAAAACGCGCTCTCCTCCGCCTCAGGCTCCCCAGCACCGTGCTGTGGGCGTCCCCTGGTGTGAGAGTCCCATCTGCCTGTTCCTTTCCTCCGTCCAAGCCCCCTGCCCGCGGCTGGGCTGAGTCCTCAGCTCTGCCCTTGCGCAGCAGCCATGAGGGTCTAGTCCAGGCTAGAGTTTCCGTCCTGTCCCCGGGGTCTGGGTGCACACACGCTGGCGTGTCCCCCGACCTCAGTGGCCAAACAGCAACCAACGTGAACAGGGAGATAATCTCCAACCGGACCCCTGAGGCCTGGGAAAGGGATTCACCTCACCTGAGGCTCGCACAGAACAGGGCGTCTCAGCCCTGGGTCAACTGAGCCCCAAGGGATACATGACTAG
>NW_021909619.1:0-530 GCF_006229205.1 Suricata suricatta | reverse complement strand
GAATAATCTGCATATTCCCTGAGAAGGTTTTCAATGAGACAACGTTCAAATAATCTTTTTTTTTTTAATTAAAAAAATATTTTTTTGAGAGACAGAGAGAGAGACAGCATGAGCAGGGGAGGGTCAGAGAGAGAGGGAGACACAGAATCTGAAGCAGGCTCCAGGCTCTGAGCTAACTGTCAGCACAGAGCCCGACGCGAGGCTTGAACCCACGAACCGTGAGATCATTACCTGAGCCGAAGCCAGACGTTTAACTGACTGAGCCACCCAGGCGCCCCAACAACGTTCAGATAATCTTTACAGGTGAACCCTTTGGGCATGTTTTCCTCATCTGCCAATCATAGAAACCTCCAAGGGGTTTTAAGAGAGACAGACAGACAGCCAAGATACTCAATGACTTACCTTTCTTGGAAGCTAAACCAGTTTCCTTTACGCTATTCACATAGAGCCTTCGAACACCATCTTCTTCCACAGAGGAAAGTGAAAACCCTAGAAAACACAAAGACAGAATGGTAGAGCTCACACCTTCC
>NW_021909618.1:0-530 GCF_006229205.1 Suricata suricatta | reverse complement strand
GTCGAGACAGCCCCTCGTCTGCCATCTGGGGGGGGCAGCATTCAGAGGGGAGTCACCATGACCATGGGGGGCCCTTTTCTTCAGGGGACAGCAAGCGACGTTGGTGTAGAGCTGCCTGTCCGGCAGCAGGACCTGAACGAGGCCCCTTCCCACCTCCCCTGCTGTCACCAGGAGAGCAGCCTGCAGGTGTCCAGGCCCCACACGGTGAGCAGCCCGGGAGGGGCTCCGCCAGGCACCTGGCCGGCATGGAGCGGAGAGGAGATGAGCCCCTCCACCCCAAGCCCCCCATCAAGAGCGCAGCCTTCACGAGGCCTGTCATCGCTGACACACAGCTCCCCAAGCAGGAATGTGGCCCAGAGCACAGACCACAAGGTCTGCGGCCATCAGGGGTGGGTTTGAGACCTGGGCTCTGAAGACTGGAGGACAGAACCAGCAGAATAAAAGAGGGTGCATGAGCATCTGCAAAGATAAACAGAAGAGAGAGCAGGAGAATTTGCTAAAAGGAAATGAAGGGGGGAAGAGAGAGAGAG
>NW_021909617.1:0-530 GCF_006229205.1 Suricata suricatta | reverse complement strand
TCTGAGGTGAGCCTTCCTGTCCCCTCGGCCGCATTCATGGCCACCCCCTTGTGTCCCGGGGGGATGCCCCCTCACGTGGGGTGACCCCCGGAGACAGGACTGCCCACCGCTCTCCGAAGAGCAGAGCTCCCTTGCGCCCCCAAGCGGAGGGAAGGAACAGCAAAGTCACGGCCTCACCCCCACGGCCCTCCCCTGGCACCATCCACCCCACAAGCACCAAGAGCCCAAATGGCCGGCAGCCCACACTGTCCCAGACCCCCCAGGGGCTCCCCGTCCCTGACCCACAGTTCCGGTCACTTTCAGAGGATCCCGTTCATTTCTCTCCACGAACATGCCTGGACGCCCACACAGGCGAGAAGGTCTCTTGCATCGGCAGAACCTGCTCCCCAGGACCCTGAAATCCCTCAAAACACGGTGGGAATCCTTCGGGATTCCTTCCCGGGGACTGTGATAATGAGAAACGTTTTTTTTAATTTTTAGACATGTTTTACTCAAGAATAATTAACACACAATGTTATGTGATCTCCAGG
>NW_021909616.1:0-530 GCF_006229205.1 Suricata suricatta | reverse complement strand
TCTGAGGTGAGCCTTCCTGTCCCCTCGGCCGCATTCATGGCCACCCCCTTGTGTCCCGGGGGGATGCCCCCTCACGTGGGGTGACCCCCGGAGACAGGACTGCCCACCGCTCTCCGAAGAGCAGAGCTCCCTTGCGCCCCCAAGCGGAGGGAAGGAACAGCAAAGTCACGGCCTCACCCCCAGGGCCCTCCTCTGGCACCATCCACCCCACAAGCACCAAGAGCCCAAATGGCCGGCAGCCCACACTGTCCCAGACCCCCCAGGGGCTCCCCGTCCCTGACCCACAGTTCCGGTCACTTTCAGAGGATCCCGTTCATTTCTCTCCATGAACATGCCTGGACGCCCACATAGGCGAGAAGGTCTCTTGCATCGGCAGAACCTGCTCCCCAGGACCCTGAAATCCCTCAAAACACGGTGGGAATCCTTCGGGATTCCTTCCCGGGGACTGTGATAATGAGAAACGTTTTTTTTAATTTTTAGACATGTTTTACTCAAGAATAATTAACACACAATGTTATGTGATCTCCAGG
>NW_021909615.1:0-530 GCF_006229205.1 Suricata suricatta | reverse complement strand
GAACTGTGAGATCATGACTTGAGTGTAAGCTGGTCACTCAACTGACTGAGCCACCCAGGCGCCCCTGGTCCTGTTTTTAAAAAGCTAGTGATCTATTTTGCCCTCACCTCTCCTAAACTGTGGAATATGCAATAAAGACCTAGTCTTAATTCCCATAACCAAGTGTGACAGGCAGGAATTCTCTGAAATATGTGAACATCAAATGTATAAAAGTTACCACAATGACTTATCACCTGACATCTGTCTGAATGGTTAAAATTCAAAACACAAGAAATAACAAGTGCGGGTCGGGGCATGGGGAACAAAAGAATCCGTGTGCCTTTGTGATGGGATGTAAACTGGTGTAGCCACGGTGAAAAACAGTACGGAAGTTCCTCAAAAAATTACACATAGAAACCATATGATCCAATAATTCCTCTACTGGGGACTTATTTCTACAAGGAAAATGAAAATACTACATTGAAAAGACATATGCACCCCTATCTTCATTGTAGCCCTATTTACTATAGTAAATATGGGAACAACCCAAT
>NW_021909614.1:0-530 GCF_006229205.1 Suricata suricatta | reverse complement strand
CAGAACTGAGAGGCAGTACAATTGTGTTTTGTTTTGTTAAAAAATGGTTTTATGTTTATTTATTTATTTTTGAGAGAGACAGAGCACAAGTGGGGGGAGAAGGGAGGAGGAGGAGGAGAGACAGAGAGAAAGAGGGAGGGGGGAGAGAGAGAGAGAGAAGGAGAGAGAGAGAGAGAGAGAAAGGGAGGGGGGGAGGGAGGGAGAGAGAGAGAGAGAAGGAGAGAGAGAGAGAGAGAGAGAGAGAGAAAATCCTAAGCAGGCTCTGTGCCGACAGCTAAAGTGGGGGCTAAAACTGTAATGTTTCAGGCCACTCAGTAGTACATTGTAAAGGCAGTCCTGACAAAGAAACACATGCATTTATGCATTTGCCTACTATTTCTGCAGCCTTCATTCTTTTGTGTAGATCCTTATTTTAATCTGGTGTCATTTTCCTGTGGCCTGAAGGGTTTCCTTTAACATTTCTCATAATGTGGGGTCTGCTGGTGATGAATCATTTCAGCTTTTGAATTTCTGAAAAACACCATTATTTT
>NW_021909613.1:0-530 GCF_006229205.1 Suricata suricatta | reverse complement strand
TCGGAGGCCAGTATCCCGAAACCGCTTACGAATTTAGATCCGATGCTGCTCGAGTTGATGTGATTTGGGCGAATCTCGGGGCTGTGAGTCTGGGTGGGGACGGCGGGTTCAGTAAACGCACCATGTCCGCCGAGTCCTCATCGCGAGGTTCCCATGAGCCGACAGTCTTGCTCTGCTTGAATTAAATAAGCTAATGTTATATCCACTGGGTGTTTAAGATCATGTAAATTCTAGGGACGCCTGGGAGGCTCAGTCTGCTGAGCTTTCAACTTTGGCTCAGGTCAGGATCTCAGGGTTCCTGAGTTCAAGCCCCGCGTCAGGCTGGCGTCCATCAGCCAGTCAGCAGAGAGCCCGCTTTGGATCCTCAGTCCCCCACCTGGCCCCTCCCCTGGTTGTGCTCTTCCAAAGATGAATAAATAAATATTTTTTAAAGATCATATAAATGGTAAATTCACCCTAAGACCAATGTACAAGGTGAAGAGGCCATAAAATGAGCTGCCTGACACCCACTTCCACACGGAAGTCAGCGC
>NW_021909612.1:0-530 GCF_006229205.1 Suricata suricatta | reverse complement strand
TGATCTTCTGTATTGTACCTCGTTTCTATTTTGATTTTCTGTTTTTGCTACCATGGAAACAATAATTTTTCCGGAAGTAACAAACAACGTGATCATTAGAAGAGTGATGTAATCACCTGTGGTATATAAAGATCCTAGGCATCACAGTAAAATGCAATCTTGCCACCATTCACTTTATCTGTCTCCTTTCTTATAGATACTGCGCCGACACCAACCCCCTACTCGGGGACCCTTAGACTCTGGTGCGTGGGCTGGTCCCCAGCACATTTCACCCCTGCCGTTCCCGCCCTTTGTTCCTCTCCCTCACCCTCCCGCCCGGCCACAGCACTGCTCCATCGCTGCATGTCAGAGGGGGTCCAGAGCCTCCCCAGTGGGGCCGGGTGCGTTCTTGGGTGGGGAGGGGCGCGCGTGGGTCAGCTGGCCACCGTCGACTTCTTGCTTCTCTCTTCTCAAAAGAGAGTTAATCAGAAAGTGCATACCCTCCTCCAGCCACACAGGGGCTCCCCCAACGTCTGAAGGGAAGATCATGG
>NW_021909611.1:0-1292 GCF_006229205.1 Suricata suricatta | reverse complement strand
GATAGAAAGCATGAACAGACCAATAACCAGTGAAGAAATCGAATCCGTTATCAAAAATCTCCCAAGGAATAAAAGCCCAGGGCCAGACGGCTTCCCAGGGGGACTCTGCCAGACATTTAAAGCAGAGCTCATACCCATTCTTCTCAAGAATTGCCTTTAAAAATCATGCATTTAAGGAGCACCTGGGTGGCTCAGTCAGTTGGGGTTGGAGCCCCGTGTTAGGCTCTGTGCTGACAGCTCAGAGCCTGGATCCTGCTTCCGATTTGGTGTCTCCCTCTCTCTCTCTGCCCCTCCCCTGCTCATGATTTGTCTCTCTCTGTCTCTCAAAATAAATAAATGTTAAAAAATTAAAATAAAATAAAATAAATAAAATCATGCATTTAATACTATAGTTTAAGCAGGGATATGGAGACGGTGAGAACAATTTGACAAGTTTGATGTAAGACAAGACCAGATCGTGGGCAGAATTGAGCTCTTGTGTCCCAGCTTAGTCTCTCCAACATTCTTACATAGTGAATGCAGGTCTACCACTGATTTGTCCATTTAGAAAGAAGCATAACCTTTTTTAGCCAGTATCAATTTTCCCTTATTAATCTGTCATATGGATTTATGCCTTTGTCAGTTCAAACCAAAGATAGATGAGAAGAGAACATGAGAAGCAGGGCTAAAGGGACAGAGTGAAGAAAATCTTAAAATTAATTGATAATATACTGGTATTAAAACAAAATATCATACTTATTATATTTGCTTACTATATTTTTTCATTTCCATGTCCCCCTTAACTGCACCCCAATATGGGCTATGTGCACAAATAGAAAATAGAGTTCTACATTTTAAAATATTATTCAAGGTTTCTTTTCTTCAGGAAAATATGTTTTGTTAAATGAAACAGAAGTAAAGCAATAGGACAGTTTGGTCAACTCAGGCCATAATGTTGAATTTATTTAAAAATATAGTTTCGAATAGGATAGTTTCTCTCTGAAATAATTGATGAAACTTCCAAAAAATGGTGAAGTATTAAAAAAAGACGTTTATGCCAAAAAAATCACAATAAAATAACTGGAACAAGTTGTTGCAGCCATAGGTTATACTGACATTTTTCTTGGTTCAAAATCTGCCAGGCTATCACGTTCCTTTCCTTGGGACATTTCATTCTTAAGCTTTTCCCCCTAAATGTTGATAGGAACTCTAATTCTCATGGATAAGAGATCCAGATTTTTTTACACATCGCTACCACTTGTCATAGTAATACAATTTTTATATTTTTCCAATTATTCATTCATTTATCATTA
>NW_021909610.1:0-530 GCF_006229205.1 Suricata suricatta | reverse complement strand
TACAAGAGATTCATTGAAGATCTGAAGACAACTGCAGATTGAAAGTGAGGGCACGGAAAAATATTTATCATGTTAATGGACATCAGAAAGCTAGAGCAGTCATATTTATATCAGATGAACTATATTTTATTTATTTATTTTTAATTCTTTTTAATGTTTTATTTATTTTTGATACAAAGAGAGACAGAGCATGAGAGGGGGAGAGGCAGAGAGAAAGAAGGAGACACAGAACCAGAAGTAGGCTCCAGGCTCTGAGCTAGCGGTCAGCACAGAGCCTGACGTGGGGCTCAAACCCACGAACGTGAGATCTGACCTGAGCTGAAGTCGGAGGCTTAACTGACTGAGCCACCCAGGTGCCCCTCAGATGAACTAGATTCTAAACCAATGACTGTAAGAAGAGATGAAGATGAGCACTATATCATAATAAAGGGGTATATCCAATAAGAAGATAAAACGATTGTAAATATTTATGCTCCCAGCTTGAAGGCACCCAAATATATAAAACAATTAATAACAAGTATGAAGAAACT
>NW_021909609.1:0-530 GCF_006229205.1 Suricata suricatta | reverse complement strand
CTTAATTCAGAGAGAGAGAAAGGAAAATAAAGAAGGAAGTGGGGGAACGATTGTGAGCTGGTGGAGAAACTGAATAAAGGGGAGGGATCACCTTCTGTGGAGAGACAAAGGGAAGAGAAAGAAAGGCTGGGGTAGCATAGAACTTTATCTGGACAGGAGAAAAACTTTGGACCAGGACAGAGAAAGATCCAATCTCCAACTGAGGGGCTTTCACCACCCTGAGGCCAGCTGCCCTCATTGCACACCTGGGGAAGAGGGGAGCCAGCCCAGACTCAGTGGCTAGATCAGGAGTATAGTCTGAGTAGGAGAAAGCAATCACCGCCCTGGAGTGCGGTGGGACAGGACAAATCCTGGCTGCATCCGCCAGCCAGAGACCACATATCTGGTGGCTCTGAACGGCTCTTCCCCAGTACCAGGACACTAAGAGCCAGAATTTGAATCCCAGCCAAGCTCCAGGGCATGGGAGTCAGAGGAGTGGGACAAAAAGCCCTGTTTGTGTTTGAAGCATAACGAGGATGGCTTGAACAATG
>NW_021909608.1:0-530 GCF_006229205.1 Suricata suricatta | reverse complement strand
ATACCTCAATAAAGTAGTTTTAAAATAGAAAGAGTAAACTGTTTGGAAATGATGAGTTGAAGTAGCCATGACTTTAGTCCCTTATATAAGCAGAATCTACAGAATGATATTATAGTTCGCTTTTTTGTAGGAAAGGAAATAAAGCAATAGATCAATGTGTAAGGTCATTCAGATAAAAAATTTGTAATCTTCTACTTCCTAATACCAGTCTGGCGGTACTAACAAGTAATTAGTTTAACTTGGAGTTATTGGGAAATAAGAAAATTTGCAGAAAAGTATATCAATCTGATTATACTAGAACTTTCTCCACTTGTTTATTCTTCATGAGAACAGTAGAAAGAGCTCCAGACACTACTCAGAATAGCAGAAAGATGTACTGCTAGAAGCATGAGAACTGTATGCTCCCAAAGTAGCTGTTTTTACTGCTATCAATATAGCAAGACTTGTAGAAGACTGTTGTTGTTAGGACTTAAATAAATTTTTGCTAGTGACTGTAAAATTCTTTCCTTTTAGAGTTAGGAAACCAAGGT
>NW_021909607.1:0-530 GCF_006229205.1 Suricata suricatta | reverse complement strand
TTTGGTGTGGCACAGTTCCCTGCCAAGGCTGCCTGCAGAAATGCAGAACCTCAGGCCTCGCCCCAGATTTCCTGAGCCAGAATCTGTATCAAATAGGGACTATATTAGGATGCCTGTGGCACCAGTGTTCACAGCTGGGGGAGGTCACATAGCATCTGGAATTTTTTTTAGGTGTCCTCCCAACTTTTCTACTTGTATAGATGTTATCTTATTTTCTCTTTATATCCAATTCTAGTAAATTGTATTTTACTACCTGAGACATTTAAGCTCATTTGATTTTTTTTTTGACAGAGAGAGAAACAGTGTGTACAGTGCACAAGAGAAAATCTTAAGCAGACTCCATGCCCAGTACAGAGCTCAATGTGAGGCTCAATTTCATGAAACATGAGATTATTACCTGAGCCAAAATCAAGAAGTAAATGCTTAACCGACTAAGCCACCAGGCACCCTTGATTTTTTTCAAGTGTCTTTATTTTATTTTGAGAGAAAATGAGCAAGGGAGGGGCAGAGAGGAGAAAAGAGAGAGAATC
>NW_021909606.1:0-530 GCF_006229205.1 Suricata suricatta | reverse complement strand
TTTTTTAATTAATTAATTGTCATCCTAGTAGGTCTGAAGTGATAACTCATTGTGGCTTTCATTTACATTTCGTTAATGACAAATCATGGGGCGCCCGGGTGGCTCAGTCAGTGAAGCCTCTGACTTCCGCTCAGGTCAGATCTCGCGTTCGTGGGTTCGAGCTCCGCGTCAGGCTCTGTGCTGACAGCTAGCTCAGAGCCTGGAGCCTGCTTCTGGTTCTGTGTCTCCTTCTCTCTCTGCCCCTCCCCCTCTTATGCTCTGCTCTCTCTGTATCAAAAATAAATAAAACATTAAAAAAAAGTTTAATGACAAATCATGTTAAATACATTTCCATGTATTTACTGTCCATTTGTTAATGATTTTTGGAAGAATACTTATTTAAGTCATTTGCTCTTTCAATGTAGTTAGATTTTCTTTAGTTGTGCGGTAGTTTTCAGGCTACAAGTTTTTCACTTTCTTCATTAAATTTATTTCTAAGTATTTTATTCTTTTGAATGCTATTGTAAATAGATTTTTTATTTTCTTTTTTC
>NW_021909605.1:0-530 GCF_006229205.1 Suricata suricatta | reverse complement strand
GGTTATTGTTGATAGCGCTGCTATAAACATTGAGGTGTATGTATCCTTGCAAATCAGCAATTTTGTATGCTTTAAATACCTAGTTGTGTAATTGCTGGGTTGTAGGGTAGCTTATTGTTAATTTTTTTAGGAAATTCCACACTGTTCTCCAGAGTGTCTTCACCAGTTTAAATTCCCACCACCACTGCATCCTCACCAACACCTATTGTTTCCTAAGTTGTTCATTTTACTCATTTTGACAGATGTAAAGTGGTGTCTCATTGTGGTTTTGATTTGTGTTTCCCTGACAATGAGTGATGTTGAGCATCTTTCTTTTCATGTGTTTGTTAGCTATTGTTGACACTGCTGCTCTGAACATTGGGGTACATGTGCTCCTATGCATCAGTGTAGGAGGGTGCCCATTTCTCCACACCCTTGCCAGCATCTATAGTCTCTTGATTTGTTCATTTTAGCCACTCTGACTGGCATGAGATGGTATCTCAGTGTGGTCTTGATTTGTGTTTCCCTGATGATGAGTGATGTTGAGCATC
>NW_021909604.1:0-530 GCF_006229205.1 Suricata suricatta | reverse complement strand
GGGCGGGCATCTCCCAGCAGCATGAAGCAAGAATCCAGCCACACACCGAGCAGCGGCTTTGACCTCGTTATGAAAATTCAACCAGACCGTTAGGAATCGTTGACCCGGAGCGTCTTCTTCACCGGCTGGCTTGGTCGTCTGCCCTCGCGTGACGCTGAGACAGAAACCCCTGCTCACTCGGGGACCGACGCCTGTTCCAGAACCTGTGAGACTCGTTCACGCCCACCTGAAAACTCAGACCCCGGATGGCGGGACACCACACACGCCCATGCGCTGCCAGTAAGAGAACATTGGGATCATACGTATCAGCCCTTGTGAAGCAGGCTCTGGGCTGCTCACCTACGAGCCGTGGGAACGGAAGGGGAAAGCTGAATGCCACTGTCCCCCCCCCCCCTTGTGAATTCCTCACACGAACCTGCCGGCCAGATGTGTGGAGGCGTCTGGACTCAATATTCCTAATGAGGGCACCTGCCCTCCTCCACCCGGGACACTCCGCCCTCTTTTTTTTTTTTTTAACCTTTTTATTTATT
>NW_021909603.1:0-530 GCF_006229205.1 Suricata suricatta | reverse complement strand
CTACACACGGAGCAAAGCATCAGGCAGGTGGCTGAGGCTGCGGGCACCTGAGTCCTGGGCACCGGCGGGGCCCTGCGCTGTCCTCCAGGTGCAGAAGCGCCCAAGCCTGGACCAGGGAAGGAGCCAGCCCTGCCCACAAGGCTCCCTCACACCCTCCTCCAGCGAGCCCCTCACTGTCAAGGCCTCCCGACCCTCCTGCTTGTCCCTCCCCGAGGTGGGTTCTGTCCACCACCTGCAGCGGCCCCTGAGCACCTGCTTTCCCTTCCACCTGCCCCTGCCCTGCACCCTCTGGGCAGCAAGGCCCTTACGCCCCTGGGCCTCTGCCCACGGGCTGAGGTTGCTTCGTCTCCATGCTCAGAGAAGGGAGCTCAGGGGCTCGGGGATGCCAGGGCCCTCCAAGCAGCAGTGCAGGGGAAGCGCCGGCTCCCCTGTGGGCACCACCTGCCTCAGTGCGCAGCTCAGACTACCGCCCTCAGCCGACATTTGGGCCCTTCACACCTGTCTGGAAAACCATACCCTTTTTGTCAGCT
>NW_021909602.1:0-530 GCF_006229205.1 Suricata suricatta | reverse complement strand
TCATAGTAATCTCTGATGATTGCTTGTATTTCTAAGGGATTGGTTGTAATAAATCCTTTTTCATTCATGATTTTGTCTGTCTGGGTGCTCTCTCTTTTCTTTCTGATGAGCCTGGCTAGAGGTTTATTGATTTTGTTTATTTTTTCAAAGAACCAACTTGGTTTCATTGATCTGCTCGACTGTTTGTTTGGTTTCTATATTGTTTATTTCTGCCCTGATCTTTATTATTTCTTTTCTTCTGCTCGGTTTGGGGTGCCCTTGCTGCTCCCCTTCTATTTCCAGTAGGTGCTCTGTTAGATTTTGAATTTGCGCTTTTTCTAGTTTGTTGAGATTGGCCTGGATTGCAATATACTTTCCTCTTAGGACTGCCTTTGCTGCATCCCAGAGATTTTGGATTATTGTATTTTCATTTTCATTTGATTCCATATATTTTTTAATTTCTTCTCTAATTGCCGGACTAGCCCAATGATTCTTTAGTAGGTGGTTTTTAACCTCCACATATCTGGAGGTTTCCAGACTTTTTCCTGTGG
>NW_021909601.1:0-530 GCF_006229205.1 Suricata suricatta | reverse complement strand
GTCATCCAACCTTCTATTCCAACAATGTTGATCCTGAAAAGGAAATAGTTTTGCAAAGTGCATGGGTGGCTCATCAGCTGGCTATGCCTCCAAATCGTGACTTTGGCTGAGGTCATGATCTCACAGTTCATGAGTTCTGCACGGACCATGCAGAGCCTGCTTGGAATTCTCTCTCTCCTTCTCTCTGTCCACCTCTTGCTCATTTCTGTGCTCTCTGTCACTCTCTCTGTCTCTCAAAATAAGTACACTTAAAAGAAAAAGGATATACTTTTTCACCAGTTCTGATATTGCTGGTTATTGTCTCTGCATGCAGAAGACTTTGATAATGGTTCACACTTGGAATAAAAATCCTTGTGTGTGGATCTCTTGGTTCTAGTTCATCTCACATTTTCCTGAAAGTCAACCACGTACTGTTACAGGCTACCCCGATTTCCTTCTGATTTTTAGAAAACTGGGTGAATGCAGAACAAAGTTTCCTGAACTGCTCTGACTATGGCCTCTTTGGGTCTCCAGAGAAATGGTGCCTGAGG
>NW_021909600.1:0-1292 GCF_006229205.1 Suricata suricatta | reverse complement strand
AGGAATGTTCGATTCATTATCTTCACTTAATGTTAATAACTAGACAGTTTTCAAATCATTATGGTCTATATTTCATCCTCTCAATTTTATGTTTCCATACCTCCTATTACATAATTTCAAATTTTCATTTAACCATTACCCTAACTAGGGTTTGTTCTTCTTGAAAACAAAGAATGCGAATTCTTCATTTTCATTTTCTCGGGACCTGATACACACTGTGTAGTTATGGTGGATGTACTATCAACAACATTTTAGTTCATTTTGCCCATCCTGCATCTGAATCCGTTTTTAGGTTGTGGGAACTCTCTCATCTAATGAGTCTTGGTTGATGTCAAAGACTGTCTGACTTGCAGAAGGTAGAAATGTTAAATATTTGCTTCCACAAACTCTGTTGTGTCTTGGGCCCAGACTCTTGTTCTAGGGTCCTCCTTATAGAGCTATCCACAAAGAGCACAGCCTGGGGAGTTAGTGCACAAATGCAGGGAATGTAGGAATTTTCTTCTCTCAGCTGCCCTTTCTTTATCAGATTAATTTTGAGGTGTGGTTTTGGGTATAATCATGGCACCTAGGCCAATGCTTAGTTCTCTAAACTTGTCAACTGTCCTGTTAGTTATCCAATATCCTTTTATGAACTTCCTTTTTGCCTAAATAAGCCATACTTAGCTTTGTTACTTGGAATAAAGAACCATCACCAGTACAATGCTCAATAATCATTAAATGAAAGCCTGAACATTACAATCGGCTTTAAGAAATACATCACCTTACCCTGAGATAGAACAGAATAAAGGGGTTGCAATCCCTACTTCTTTCGTCCTGTTTGTCTTTGCAACATATGGAGGAACATACTGAAGAATAAAGAACACAGGTCAGGTGGGATTTGATAAGAAGTAGATGATAGGTAATAGAAACAGTTTCTGATTTTTGGGTCACTGATTATTTGAGAACCTGGTAAGTAGTATGGATTCTTTCCATATGAAATTGCACATAAGCAAAAGCTCAGACATTTTTCATGAAATTTTAATAAGATCAAATGCTTTGGTATCTTCTCTATGATACAATTTTATATAGTTTCCAATAACACATTCCAAAAGGTGATATACTACGCTAAATCTATTCTGACTGCTGCTTTACACATGTTAGTAACATGACCATAAATTTCAAATGTGTAGCTGATGCAATAATATGCACTGTGATATTCCCTGAGAGAAAGGAAGCCCAGAAAACAGAAACAGTTGGATTTCTCTAGGTACTATATGGATATAAACATATTAATATTGTAAAAACCCAAAGAC
>NW_021909599.1:0-530 GCF_006229205.1 Suricata suricatta | reverse complement strand
TTTACTTTGACTCTTCTTTTGCTTACATATTGTCTGCATCCCTTGAAATGTATGATATTTCCTATCATTTGTCCTCTTGTTTATCTTCTTTTTTCCCATTATTCTCTCTTTGCTACTCTCACTTATGTGAAGAGGTGGTATTCTTTCTGATCTCCGGAAAATGCCTGGCTTCCTGACAATGACACCAGGAATATAATTCTAACAGGAAACAATCCATACTTCTCCAGAATTTTCTAGTTCTTGAGAACAAGAACTGGAATGTTTCTTTTAAGAAAAATTCACATATAGATGTGGGAGAGGGGCCAAACTGGCTGCCAACAAGACACTGTCATTGTCTGCTTTCTTGGCAGAAATTCCCTCTTACCACCTTTAACACATTGGAGCACATCTTTATGGGATATCAAATACTCAGATCACACCCATTAGGATGGCTATAGTAAAATAAAACCACCAAAACAACAACAACAACAGTGTAGGGAAGGATGTGGAGAAATTGGAGTCCATATGTGCTGTTGGTGGGAATGTGAAAC
>NW_021909598.1:0-530 GCF_006229205.1 Suricata suricatta | reverse complement strand
TAATGTAGTTCTATTTGTATTTTTGAGGATCCTTCATACTGTTTTCTAGAGTAGCTGCACCATTCCCACCAACAGTGCAAGAGGGTTCCCCTTTCTCCACATCCTCACCAACATATGTTATTGCCTGAGTTGTTAATTTTACCCATTCTGACACATGTGGGGTGGTATCTCATCATGGTTTTGATTCACATTTCCCTGATTATGAGTAATATTGAGCATCTTTTCATGTGAATGTTGACCATCTGAATGTCTTCTTTGGAAAGGTGTCTATTCATGTCTTCTGCCCATTTCTTAACTATATTATTTGTTTTTGGTTTTGAGTTTGATAATTCTTTTTTTTCCATAATATTTTATTGTCAAATTGTTTTCCATACAACACCCAGTGCTCTTCCCCTCAAGTGCCCTCCACCATCACCACCACCTGTCTTCCCCCCTCCCCCCTCCCCCCAACCCTCAGTTCATTCTCAGCATTCAATAGTCTCTCAAGTTCTGCATCCCTCTCTCTCCCCAACTCTCTCTCCCTCCTCCGT
>NW_021909597.1:0-530 GCF_006229205.1 Suricata suricatta | reverse complement strand
TGTTCTTGGTTTTGGGGGTAGATTTCCATGATTCATTGCTTACATATAACACCCAGTGCTCATCCCAACAAGTGCCCTCCTCAACACCCATTTTCCCCTCTCTCCCGTCTTCCACACCCCCCCGGATCAACCCTCGGTTTGTTCTCTGTATTTAAGAGTCTCTTATGGTTTGCCTCCCTCTCTGTTTGAAACTATTTTTCCCCTTCCCTTACCCCATGGTCTTCTGTTAAGTTTCTCAAGTTCCACATATGAGTGAAAACATATGATATCTGTCTTTCTCTGACTGACTAGAGAGAAGAAAGTCTTGTGCTGCCTCACACTGGTGTCAGACTCCAAGAAGGCTAACTTGACCTGACCTTCCATGTCATTTTACAGGAATATATTCAGGTCAGGAAGATGGAATATATTTCATTTAACAGTGTGCTAACTTGATTTATACCTTTTAAATATTTGGACATATTACATATTGACATTCATTTGTACTGTAGCCCTGAGTCCTGAAAATGATTAGGAAACCCTGGCCAAGAACT
>NW_021909596.1:0-530 GCF_006229205.1 Suricata suricatta | reverse complement strand
CCTGGAAGGAGGATTGGGATCCTCTTGCTTCAGAGGGAAAAGAAAGCCCTTCCTTTCTTTGCCTCCATCAAAACCTTTCTTTGAAAACAGAATAGGAGACATTGGGGAATGCGATTTGGTATGCAAATATTCACCTCTAACAGGATTCAGTGATGTCAGGCAATCATCTTGAATGTGTGTCATGAGTATCTTTGAACAAAAATTGGATGTCAGGATTTTGATAAAATTCACATATGGAGCATAAGGAGTCTTCATTTGTATTTGGACTCCTAGTAAAATAAATGTGCCTTCAGTTACATTGTTAACTAACCAACTTCGAAGGTTAAATTTGCTCTTGATTCTTTTCTTAGGAAATAAAGTTACTATTGTCATAATCAGTTGGGTCTCATATTTATTTTATGAAATTACATGACCAAATTAACAGTAATACTAATCTCATTTCTTGCAGTAAGAAATCTAAAAGAATCATTATAACTTTGATGGCTCTTTCCAACTTTATGGCATTTCTTACTAGTCAATCCTTAAGAGGG
>NW_021909595.1:0-530 GCF_006229205.1 Suricata suricatta | reverse complement strand
ATCCATCCGTCCATCCATCCGTCCATCCACCCATCCATCCTTCCATACATCCATCCATCTGTCCATCCACCCAGCCAGCCACTCATCCATCCATCCATCCATCGATCCATCCATCCATCCATCCATCATCTGTCTATCCAGTCCCCCATCCACTCATCTGTCCATCCATCGATCCATCCATCCATCCATCCATCCATCCATCCTTCCACACATCCATCCATCCTTCCATCCATCCATCCTTCCATCCATCCATCCATCCATCCATCCATCCATCCATCCTTCCATCCATCCATCCATCCTTCCATCCATCCATCCATCCTTCCATCCATCCATCCATCCATCCATCCATCCATCCATCCATCCATCCATCCATCCATCCATTTCTCCTTCCTTCCTTCCTTCCATCTATCCATTCAGTGGCTGTTGGCAGCAGCACTGAGAGACAGACAGTCATGACTGTGACCTGTCACTCACTCATCCTGGGGAGGACACAGGAAGCAGCCTGTCTGCAGGCAATGTGCCGATACACT
>NW_021909594.1:0-530 GCF_006229205.1 Suricata suricatta | reverse complement strand
GGACAGATACCATATGTTTGCACTCATAGGTCCAACAGGAAATTTTCAGAATGATCTAGTTTCAAGAAAAGCAAGCAGTTAGTAGTGCTTAAGAAAAAATTGATTCAGTATCAAATGGATAATTGATACCTGTCACAACACAGCATTTTACATACTGTTAAGTGAGACTCTGATCTTTTCTAAGAGTGCTGCTCAAGAATCATGTGCAGATTCATGATTATGTTCTATAGAACAAAAGGGCAGCCCAGAGATTACTTTTCAGATCCTCTCTGAACATGAAAGTACTGCTTGTACTCAGATTTTTTAGCAGAAATATCTAAATTCACTGCCTTTACCCTGGGACTGCTCTATATACCTTCTATGAGTCCAGTTCCTGAACATTTAGGCACAAAAATGACAAACATTTCATACTTACTTTCTGGCAGTTCCCCATCATATTTTGGAGAATTGCACCCAAAGTTCTTTCTTCGGTCTGACAACCACTGGGACTAGTGGCTATAATTTTGAGTTAACTTTGGCATACCTTGAAG
>NW_021909593.1:0-530 GCF_006229205.1 Suricata suricatta | reverse complement strand
TTTTTTTTAATTTTTTTTACTCACCTATTTGCTGTGCTAGGACTTTCAATGCTATGGGTTTTTTTTTTTAATTAATTTTTTTTAAATTTTTTTAATATAACACAATTTATTTTTTAACATATGCAATTATTTTCCATCATTTACAATACAGTAGTTACAATGACACTCCAAACAGAAAAGCAAAGTAAAAAATCAAAACATCAACTTCTATTTCATGTAATTAGACTTATACAGAAATTAGAAGGTTAAGTAACAACTAGTTAATCACCTAATTTCACAGCTATCTGAAGTGGCAATCGTTATATAGCAGCTTATCTATGATACATTCAAGAAAAATGATACAATTTATTACTTGCCCATAAGCTACAACACAGCCTCCTTAATACCTTTCCGTAAATTACACCTCTATACTACAATATACTTGAGGTTCATGGGAAAAAGTAGCTACCTTTTATATAGGAAATGGATGATTAAGTCTTTGGTGTTGTAAAAGCAACTTCATTTATACATAACCACCCCCACCACCAAAA
>NW_021909592.1:0-530 GCF_006229205.1 Suricata suricatta | reverse complement strand
CCACCACAAGATCATGACCCAGGCCAAAACCAAGAGTCAGATGCTTAACCGACTGAGCCATCCAGGAACCTCTCTGTTCTTTATAATTAAGATACACGTCCGCCACCTCTTTTTCTTTAGTTTTTAAAAAAGTTTATTTTTGAGGGAGAGACAGAGAAAGCATGAGTGGGGAAGGAGCTTCTTAATAATTTTTGTGCGTCTTTAAAAATGGATTATTCATTGTGCCCTTTAAAATTTGGACTCATTTTCTACTATATTGGAAGCTCTTGAAGGGATTTCCTTTTGTTGGTTGATAGGTTCTAGAAAGGAAGACTCATTTAAATATTAGCTTGAGGAGGTAGTAAATACATTGGCAAAATGCTGATTTAAATGTATTTTAATTTTGAATGACTTTTGGGTTAGCCAGAGCTTTCATTATCTGTATCCCTTCTTTTTTGTCCCATCAATAGAGAGAACCAGAGGTTTTGGTAGATGTGCTTACTAACAGACTTGCAAATTATGCATGGGTACACACGCTTCTTCAATGACTT
>NW_021909591.1:0-530 GCF_006229205.1 Suricata suricatta | reverse complement strand
TCTGGACAATACAGGAAACAACAGATGTTGGTGAGGATGTGGAAAGGGGAACCTTCTTACACTGTTGGTGGGATGGTCAACTGCTGCAGCCACTCTGGAACACAGTATGGAGATTCCTCAAAAAAGATAAAAGTAGAACTACCCCAGGATCCAGCAATTGCACTAGTAGGTATTTACCCAAAGGATGCAAAAATACAGATTTTTGTACAAAGGGGTACATGCACACTGACATTTATAGCAGCATTATCAACAGCGTCAAACTGTGGAAAGAGCCCAAATGGCCATTGACTGATGAATGGATAAAGAAGAAGTGGTATATATACATAATGGGATATTACTCAACCATCAAAAAGAATGACATCTTGCCATTTGCAGTGACATGGTTGGAACTAGAGTGTATTATGCTAGGCGAAATAAGTTAGTCAGAGAAAGTAAATACCGTGTGATTTCACTCATATATGCCATTGAATAAAACAAAATAGATGAACATATGGGATGGGGAAAAGAGAGAGGGAAACCAACTATAAGAG
>NW_021909590.1:0-530 GCF_006229205.1 Suricata suricatta | reverse complement strand
CTGCGGGGGCTAAACCCAACTTCGTGTCCGTCTCAGGCATCCTCCAATGACAGTGATTCCTGCAGCAGGTGCCGCTTTATTATTGGGGCCTGGTCTTTTCCCTATACTGGCCCTTTGGTGCTTTGGATCCACGTGCTTTGTTTGGTGATTCACTGTTAACTGCAGGGAACAAAACAGCACTATTCTATGTCTGATTTATTCTTAGCATCCCAACCTCCTCATATTATTGCCTTTGTTCTCAGGTGGAGGAGAGACTGTGAGATTCAGCTCTTCAAGTCGTGTAAGGCCATTGAAGACAGTGTGGGCAATGGGAGAACAAACTATGTCCCGTTTTTCAACATTACTGTCAACGTATTGGAGTAATTTCTTAGTTTTATGGTTGCATTTATATGTTAATGTATAATACCAGAATGCTGAGTAGGGTTTTGTGGCTTACTGGCCTTCATTCAGATCTGTGGAGAAAAGTGCTGGGACAGCTGGTTAAGTTGGTCCCACTGCACCTGCCATACTCCCGGGTCATCGGAGGCCTC
>NW_021909589.1:0-1292 GCF_006229205.1 Suricata suricatta | reverse complement strand
CTGTCTCTCTTGGGTAAATCCCCAGCAAAGCTATTGCTGGGTCATAAGGGAGTTCTATGCATAGTTTTTTGTGGAACCTCCACACTGTTTTCCAGAGCGGCTGCATCAGTTTACATTGCCACCAACAGTGTAGGAGGGTGCCCGTCTCTCCAACATCTATAGTCTCTTGCGTTGTTCATTTTAGCCACTCTGACTGGTGTGAGGTGGTATCTCAGTGTGGTTTGGATTTGTGTTTCCCTGATGATGAGTGATGTTGAGCATCGTTTTATGTGTCTGTAGGCCATTTGGATGTCCTCTTTGGAGAAGTGTCTGTTCATATCTTCTGCCCAATTCTTCACTGGATTATTTGTTTTGTGATTGTGAAGTTTGGTGAGTTCCTTGTACATTTTCGATATTAGCCCTTTATCTGATATGTCATTTGCAACTATCTTTTCCCATTCTGTCGGTTGCCTATTAGTTTTCTTGATTGTTTCCTTTGCCTTGCAGAAGCTTTTTATCTTGATGAAGTCCCAAGGGTTCAGCCTTGCTTTAATTTCCCTTGCCTTTGAGGATGTGTCAAGTAGGAGATTGTTGCGGTAGAGGTCTAGGAGGTTTTTCCCTACTTTCTCCTCGAGGGTTTTGATGGTTTCCTGTCTCACATTCAGGTCCTTCAGCCATTTTGATCTTATTTTTGTGTATGGTGTAAGAGACTGGTCTAGTTTCATTCTTCTACATGTTACTGACCAGTTTTCCCAGCACCACCTGCTAAAGAGGCAGTCTTTTCTCCAATGGATACTCTTTCTACTTTGTCAAAAATTAATTGACCTTACATTGTGGGCCCAGCTCTGGATTCTCTATTGTATTCCATTGGTCTATGTGTCTGTTTTTGTGCCAATACCATACTGTCTTGATGATGACAGCTTTGTAGTACAGGCTAAAGTATGGGATTGTGATGCCTCCCGTTTTGGTTTTCTTCTTCAATATAACTTTGGCTAAACGAGGTCTTTTGTGGTTCCATATGAATTTGAGGATAGTTTGTTCTAGTTTTGAGAAGAATATTGGTGCAATTTTGATGGGGATTGCATTGAATGTGTAGATTGCTTTGCGTAGTAATGACATTTTCACAATGTTTATTCTTCCTATCCATGAACAGGGAATATTTTTCCATTTCTTGGTGTCTTCTTCAATCTCTTTCATAAGTTTTCTATAGTTTTCATCATATAGGTCTTTTACATCCTTGGTTAGGTTTATTCCTAGGTATTTGATGGTTTTTCGTGCAATCGTGAATGGGATCAGTTTCTTAATTTCCTTCG
>NW_021909588.1:0-530 GCF_006229205.1 Suricata suricatta | reverse complement strand
CCTCGAGCTGTCTTCACCTCACGCACCTACTGAGTCCACGTGCTTTGAGATCGGCTCACTTTAAAGCAAACAACGAACACCCTGGAGGCTTCCACAGGCTGGGAATTTTTCTCTGGAAAATTCCGAGGGCTGGGATTTTGCTCTGAGGCCCCGCAGGCGCTCCACGCTGAGGATTCCCTAATCCTCGGAGCACAGCGGGTCTCCACATCCCTGCCCCCTGGACATTCTGTCCGCCGAGGTCTTCAATCTCCCTTTTCGTCATGTCCAGGAGGGACCCCGGCGCAGCGGGGCTTGTGTCTGACCCCGCTCGTGACCCCCGCTCGTGACCCCTGCTCGTGACCCCCCCTCGGCACGGCAGGACCATGGAAGGCGCTCAAAAATCCCCCAGGTTTGCCCTGAAGTAGGTCTGGGCTCCTCCAAGAAGGCTCTGTAATAACGAGCCGTTTCAGAAACATCCAACCACTCCTGAGAGCACGTGCTCTGACCGGGAGGGGACAGAGGGTCCCGGCGGCGGGAGGGGTGGAGGAGGG
>NW_021909587.1:0-530 GCF_006229205.1 Suricata suricatta | reverse complement strand
TGCATCTTGACAAAAAAAAGACCCTTATGTTTTAAATGACAAAAATTATATAAGTGGCTTTATTAGCTTAAAAATGCTCCGGTTTTCATCAATCTCTTTTTATAAGAGAGTACAGAAGTATCTATATATTTCCTCTTCATCTCAAATTTTATTTATTCATTTTTTTAAAAAATTTTTTAATGTTTTTATTCATTTTTGAGAGACAGAGAGAGGCAGAACACTAGCCGGGTAAGGGCAGAGAGAGGGGGAGAAACAGAATCAGAAGCAGGCCCCAGGCTCTGAGCTAGCTGTCAGTGCAGAGCCCAATGCAGGGCTCGAACCCATGAACCGTGAGATCATGACCTGAGCTAAAGTTGGACACCTAGCCAACTGAGCCACCCAGGCGCCCCTATTTATTTATTTTTATTTAAATGTGTATTTATTTATTGAGAGAAAGAGAGAGAGCAGGAGAGAGGGAATCCCAAGCAGGCTCCCTGCTGTCCACACAGAGCCCAAGGCAGGGCTCAAACCCATGAACCCTGAGATCATGA
>NW_021909586.1:0-530 GCF_006229205.1 Suricata suricatta | reverse complement strand
TGAACCACCTCCCTACAACACTGCTGCTTTCAAAAAAGTAATATCATGAGGGGTGCTTTTGTGACTCAGTCGGTTAAGCATCTGACTGTGGCTCAAGTCAGAATCTCATGGTTCATGAGTTTGAGCCCTGCACCAGGTTCTGTGCTCAGAGCCTGAAGCCTGCTTTGGAATCTGTGCCTCCCTCTCTATTGGTCCCTCCCCTGCTCGCATACTATCTCTCCCTCAAAAATAAATAAACATTTGAAATATTTTTTTAGGGGCGCCTGGGTGGCTCAGTCGGTTAAGCCTCCCACTTCGGCTCAGGTCGGATCTCACGTGCGTGGGTTCGAGCCCCGTGTCAGGCTCTGTGCTGACAGCTAGCTCAGAGCCTGGAGCCTGCTTCCGGTTCTGTGTCTCCTTCTCTCTCTGCCTCTCCCCTCTCATGCTCTGTCTCTCTCTGTATCAAAAACAAATAAAACCATTAAAAAATATTTAAAATATGTTTTAAAAAGTAGTATCATGAATTTCTAACTCTGTTTTCTCTCCATTCT